>NC_064819.1:116161892-116463792 GCF_024166365.1 Elephas maximus indicus
ATAAACTCGTATGTTTTCCAGGCGCATTACTGTGTTGCTAAACTTTGCATTGGAGGCTACGTTTGTGGTGATTTATTTTCTTAATTTATATGTTAGGGTCTGAGATAAGAATGAATGTGAAACTTTCTTCATAAACCTCAGTGTTATCACAGATGAAAAGTATATGCACATTTCATTTACGTAAGTCTTTGCAGAGTTGACAAGCCAATGACTTTCCTAATTTATTTAAAGATAGATAACATACCAACTAACATATACACACCAGACCTTTCTCGTTTGTGGTTTCTCCGAAGAATGGAAGGACCGTCATCTCTGGGTATCACCCGTGGCGAATTGTTCCTGGTCCTCTTATATTCCTACACTTATCTCTTTGTCCCACTGCAGCCTTTGGTGGTGAAGATTCTACTGAAGAGAAAGGACCCTTTCACAACACTTACCTTCTGACAGTGATAGTGATGCCCATGGCCCATCTCCTATAATTTTTTTGATCCTGCTAGAGAACCAGAGACGTAAGTGGGAAACAACTTGAAATACGGAGGAAGGAAGGATCCTCTTAATAGCTGTCAGACAATATTTCATCTTTACTGGTAAGGTCAAGTATTTTTCATTCTATCTCTAATTCAGTTTTTAAGGTGGCACCATGTATTCCACCAACTATATTGGGTACCTACTATGTGCCAGATACTGTCTATTCTGGGTTCTGATGATACAATAGTAGATAAAGCAGGGAAAACCCTCTATTTTCACGATGCTTGCATTTGTGTGTGTGTGTGTGTGTGTGTGTGTTAAGGTTATGGGAAGAGGGATAAACAAGAGATAAAATACATAAATAAGTTAAATACTATATTTAAAGTTATAAATAGTAGGAGGTCTCTGGGTGGAGCAAATGGTTTGCACCTGGCTACTAACCTAAAGGTTGGTGGTTCTAACTCAACCAGAGTCACTGCAGAAGAGAGGCCTAGTGATCTGCTTCCATAAAGATTATAGTTAAGTAAACCCTATGGAGCAGTTCTACACTGTAACACACAGGGTTGCCATGAGTTGGAATTTACTTGATGGAAAAGGTTTTTTTAATAAGTGCTATGGAAATAATAAAGCAAAGAATGGGTACATGTATGGTGAGGAGTTACGGTTTCGAACTGATGACTCAGGAAAACTTTACTGAGAAGATGGCATTTGTGCAAAGACTTGAGGGAGGTTCTCCTATTAAATTGAAAATTTCTGGATAAGACATGATTATTTCTACCAAAGAATTCACATTTGGAGAATTAAACAGATTTCATTTATAGTTCAAGATAAATATAAGCCACATGCCTTAAGAAGTCTATAAGCAAAGTGGTAGGATGGGCAGAGGAGGAAGAGAAGGAAAAGTTGATGAGAAGAAAGAAAGGCCACCTCTCACTGGAATGATCAAAATTGACTTCGCAAAACTTGAAGAGCAGTCTAGATGTTTGAGATTCTCAGTAGATATCAGTTTCCTAAACAAATCTATGAAGAAGCCTTACTTCAAGACTGGAAGAATTTAAAGTCATTACTGTTGGTGATTGTGCCATTGTGGGCTACCATTAAGTGTATAAAATTCATAGGAGAACAGAAGAATCAGGACAAGAACCCAGCTGTCATTTTTGTCAGGCCTCTAGGGAGGGAAGCATGACTAGGATTTGGAATCCCTGAGTTTTCTTATCCTGCTGACCTTCATGGTTCATTGCAAAAGTATATGCCACACAGAGAACATGCTAGTTAAATGTAGCCTCTAATAAAGAGGGCAAGGGCTTTGGCCCCCATCCTTGGCTGCTATCTTAACTTGTTAAGGAGAATTAGCCTTACAAACTTCTTTTATCCCTCTAACCTGAGGCCTAGATTCCTGGTCACCTTTGGATTTTTTCTCCTAGGCCCTCTGTTTCTTACACTCACACTGTGAATGAATGGATAAAAAAAGAGAGAGTGAAAGTGGTAATTTGTCCAGATCCACACTCCCTTTTCTCCCTGTGAGTGTGCTTCTGAGGACTCTACTAAGTCCTTGACGCTTTCAGACCTCTTCCTACCTGGTTGTGAATGAGTGAGGGGAAGTCCAAAGCTTAAAATAGAGCTTGACATGGACACCTTTATGAAGATCTATGTCATTCATCTTAAGGACTGTGTGGTATTCCATTGAATGGTGATATCATAATATTCCAGTTACTGTACAGTCCATTCCGACTCATGGCAACCCCATGTGTGTCAGAGTAGATCTGTGCTCCATGAGGTTTTCAACAGCTGATTTTTGGGAAATAGATTTACAGGACTTTCTTCTGAGGTGTCTTTGTGTGGACACGAACCTTCAACCTTTTGGTTAGCAACCAGGTGTGTTAACTGTTTGCACCACCCAGGGACTCCTAACCATAATATAGTTCACTAAACATTTTGTAGAAGGCACTGAGTTTATTTCTAGTTTGTTTTTTGCTTTATTTTTCATGTTACAGGCCTGTCATTTCTAGATAAACCTTTCCTACTCCAAGATTATAAAAATATTCAACCATGTTTTATTCTAATATCTTAATTCTTCTTTTCTTTTTTTATATTTTTATTCACTTATATTTTACTCTAATGCTTCTATGGCATATTTTTAGCCATTAAGTATTTGAATCATATTCAATAATTTTTTAGTTTATCATAAAATATTTACCCATATTTTATATCAACCATTTGAAGTAGATTTTGGAATGAGGAGTGAGATAGGGATCCAAATTTATATTTTACTGAACAGAAATGCTAAATGTTAGTCAATTTTCCAAGGACTACTTATTGGATAACCTCTAGTTCTCCCTCGCCTCTGTTTTGAAATATCCATCTTTATAATATACTAAACCAAAACCCACTGTTGTGAGTTGATTCTGACTCATAGAGACCCTGTAAGACAGAGTAGAACTGCCCCATTGGGCTTCCAAGGCTGTAAATCTTTACAGAAGCAGACTGCTGCATCTTTCTCCTGTGGGGCAGCTGGTGGGTTTGAACTGCTGAACTTTTGGTTAGCAGCCAAGTGTTTCACCACTGTGCCACCAGGCCTCCTTTTATATATACTACATACATATGCTTGTTTTTCTGAAGTTCTGTTCATCCTGATATCTTTGGTATATTCCCGTACCACCCGAATACTATTTTAATTACAATAGCTTTTATAATTTGACACCTGATAAGACAAGTACTTCTTCATTACTTTTCTTTATCAGAATTTTCTTGGCTGTTATAACATGTTTATCTTTCCACAAGTAATTTTGAATTAATTTGTCAAGGCTCAAAAGTAATTCTCTTTTGAATTTTTAATGTGGATCACATCGAACTTAAAAAAATATTTTAAGGAGAAGTGCTACTTTTATATCGCTTATCCAACAAAGTATATCTTTCCATTAATTTGTTGTTGTTGTTTTTGATGTTTTCCAGCAATATTTTATTTCCATCTCACCTATTGTGTCAGAATTTGTTAGTTGTTAGCAACATAAACTGAGTCTAGCTAGTTCAAGCAGGAAAGGAATTTATTCAAAGGACATGGGCAGATCAGAAAATTGCTAAAATACTGGAGAACTAAGCTCAGAGAAACGAAAAAAATCTGGACAGCCCTGGTGTGAAGCACTAGGCAGTCTTGTCTGGGAACTGAAACAGAGAGATGAACATTGACCATTTTCTTATATTTTTACCTCTTACATCTTAAGATCCAAGCCTTGTTTTCGGGGTGAGGTGTCCAAACTTCAACATAAAAAAATGACTTACAAAACTCTGGTGAAAGTCTCTATACACATGTAACAGAATGTCCCAGCTGAGTTTAATGGAAAATAGCCTCTGAAGGACCTTACCCTCAACCAGGCTTCATTTCTTCTGTCAGATCTATGGGGCTGATAAGTATCCCGAGAAAAGGTCATGGACAAGATCAGTGATTGTGGTCTAGAAATACATAGACATTGCAGAAAGACTTGGGAGGCCCCAGTGCAGGACAAAACACACACATCAAGCTAGACCAACAACGGGATGTGAAGGAGAGTGAGAAGGGAGAAGCCGATCTGGGTGTAGTATCTGACTGTTATATGAATATGCCTTGGCCCAGCTGCTCTGACATCATAAATGCACCCTGTATATCAATGCTACACGTCTAAAAAGTAAATAATGATCATGCTGAAAGTTCTACCAACTATGGCTGACTGTGGTTGCGAGGTGGGGGTTGACAAGTGGAAAACTATTTCTCTCCAAGTAGACAGAGGTGAGCACTGAGGGTTTGGGTCAGCACCAGGGCTATCATGTATGGTTGTTCAGGTTGTGAACTGCATAACATCAGGGGGTTTCCCTCCACGTAGACTACAGTATGCAGCGTACAGCCTTCATGTCTGTACTTGGTGGCCCTGCCAAGAGTAAATATCAGCGGTGGAAGTAGGGAGAGCAGCACCCCAAGGGACCATCAGAGGTCCAAAATGGAGCAGCCACGAATAAGGCATACTGTGGACTAAGTGACAGCCAAGTGTGGACCGTGGCCAGAAAAAAATCTGTACTGGTCTGGGGAAACTCTAAGAACTTATGGGATACTTCTGAGAACTCTCTGAGATACTAAAGTGGTCAGGGAGTATCAAAGGGCGGTAAACTTGTCAAGTCTTGGAAAGTGAAGAGAAACTGGGTGAGTGACTGTGGTCTGATTTTATCCCTCAGGTGGGCAGGATCCTGGGGGCTATGTAAACAAATATGGTTATTTTATTTTCAGACCTCAGCTTTATGGTTGAGACCTTGTTGCTCTTTTTGGAAGTTAAACTGAAAAACAAACAAACAAGAAATTAAACAAAAATTCTTGTTATTGGGGGGTGTTTTCTGCTTTGTGAAATCCTCTACTTGCTATCTGGCTGGGAAAGAGCATGCAGCCCACTGGCCTGGGAGGCGCTGCCACAGTGTGTTCTTCTTATTGAACCTTGTTAACTGGCACAAGTAGTAAAGGGAAGTGACATTAAATGAACTGATGACCTAAGCCCTCCACGATAAGCCACCAGTAAACAATACTTAGGCATGACATTTAAAGAAAAAGGGAAAAATAATAAAATGATTATTAACAGACATCCAGTAAAGGGGAAGAATTCAGAATTTTTATTAGAAAGTACACACAAGAGAGGAAGAGACTGACCAGTGGAAAATTCTTTTCCCTTCAACCTGATCATAACAAGATAGAGATGATGGAAAAGATTTACAGGGAGCATTTTTAAAGGTGGAATTTCTAAGTCACAGAAAAGTCAGTGGCTGAAAAGCCCTGTGGCTCTAGCACTTTATAGAAACGGACAAAATGTAACCCCTGCTACACTCAATTCTAGGGCCCGAGCAGAGGATGGCAGGTGGAGGCAGTCAGTGAAGCGGTAGAGCTGCAATATTGACTCAGGCCTTTACAAATGTCATCTCACTGACACCTTGCTTGTCCCCATGATGTTCTGCACAGGGTACCCACCTTATTCTGAACATCTACATAAGCTTATCAGGAGGCAAGAAACAAAATATTTATTAGGAGGGAGATATGAGGTAACTGATGAAAAGAAAGAGGAAGTAACTGGTCTGGTACCGTATAAGGTATGATTAGTAAGAGGGCTGAAATGGAGAAAGTATGACGCATGTGACAGATATCTAAATGCCAAGAGCTTTGTATTATCTCATGAAATGTTAGATAGATCATTTCCATTTTATAGAAGAGGAAACTGAGGCTAAGAGAGCTAAGTAATTGCCCCAGTCATTCATCCAGTGAATCAAGGAGCCAGCATTTGAACCCAGTTACCTCTAATAATGTCGCCTGGGCTGTTTCCACCGCATCAGGCTGTTCTTCCTCCTGACCCCCCTCCAACTTTGGGACCCCACGGCGTTCATATTTGTAGGGGCTGTCCTCTGAGTGTGTGTTGACAAACAGCCCCTCATTTGTGGGTCAGGAAATTAGCTCAGCATCTCTTGATGCTCCATAAGTGACAAGAGCGTATTCACATCTCTACTCTTCCATCCACCTGACCTCTCACTCATCCCCAACCTCTGTTAACTGTTACTTCAGTTTGCATTGGTGAGGGTGATAGCATTTATATTCTGTTCGGTAGTTATAAGTAATTCTTCTGGGCCGTTCTATTTGGATTAAAAGCTAATTTTCAAATTCCAGAGGTGGAATTAGTTTCTTCTTTTTTAAGTGAATGGACTCTTATGGCAGAAATACTAGGCTCATTCAATATACCACCTCTGTCGCCTTGGAACCAGTGAGGGGGAAGGAGAGATTTCATCCATCATTACTTCTGGCAGAGCGTGGCACATTCTGGGGGTGAAGAGGGGCGGACTGAGTGTTGTTCTGATAGCTGTTGGGACCACAAGGAATGCTGGGAGCAATTGTGCCAGCAGATCCAGGAGGTGTAACTGTGATGGCATAGACAGGGGAACTTAGCCAGCAACATCAGGCAACCCCAAAGAGAGGATAAAAGGCACTCTGATGCATGAGGCCATCTGGGAGTCTAGCAGGAGTGGCCATTCATTCATGGGCTAAGGTGCTTGTATACAAGTAACTTTCTCATTCTTTCAGATAATAGTAATTATTTAAAAAAAAAAAAGAAACACCCTCACAAAGTTCAAACACTGTATTTATGCCTAAATTCAAATTATTGCACTATAATAAAGTTAATTCTTTTTGCTTATTACTTAAGTTTGAAAGGTGACAGTGAATTTAAGAAAAATTCTGGTAATGAAGGAGGAAAATGTTATTTTATCGAGTTGCAATGGCTTGGAAGGCCCAGTCTACACAAAAAAGAGATTTTATCAGAGGCCTAGTTTGTCTGTGTGTACACTGTCAAGGTGAAGTTCAATAAAAAAGCATTTATATTATTACGCTTATATAGATATTGTTCACTGTTCTTTCAAGAAATGTCATACCTCCCACCCTTATGCCCTTTGGCCGGTCAGGGTTCTAGTGCTAGGTTAAAAGAATTCCCTTTCCTTCCCATTAGCTGTTGCCATCAAGTCAATTCTGACTCATCGACCCTATATGACAGAGTAGAAACTGCCCCATAGGGTTTCCAAGGCTGTAATCTTTATGGACCCAGATTGCCACATCTTCCTCTCATGGAAAGGGCGGTAGGTTTTAACCACAGCCTTTCAGTTAGCAGTCAAGTGCTTTAACTACTGTGCCACCAGGGCTCCTTTCCCTTTACTTATACCCCTCTAAATGCTTCAGCCATACACATTTTAGTTATTTCATACTTAGATTATAAATTTTGGGGGCAGATTTTTTTCCCCTGAAGTTTCTAATTACTAGGAGAAGAAATGGAAACCCTGGTGGCGAAGTGGTTAAGTGCTATGGCTGCTAACCAAGAGCTCAGCAGTTCAAATCCACCAGGTGCTCCTTGGAAACTCTATGAGGCAGTTCTACTCTGCCCTATAGGGTCGCTATGAGTCAGAATCGACTCGACAGCAGTGGGTTTGGTTTTGGTTTGGGTTTAGGAGAAGAAATGTAGCCTTCCATACCATGTTATTACAATCTTAGAGCGGCTTGCTCATCCCATCTGTTGTGTGGGTCAGTACCTTTCTTCCTCCTTTCTTCTGATTGGAAAGTTTGTCATTGGAGACCACTGAGTCTCTCTTCTATTTGAGAGCAACTGCTTTATGGGTTGGCTACAGTGCTTTCAACCTCTGATTTATTTTTATCAGAACTTTGAGTTATTCTCAAAGATTTTTATAGCGCAAGGCTCTTTCTTTCTTGGATTTTACACTTACTTTGTTGGATTAGAGGAGCCCTGGTGGCAGTGGTTAAAGTGCTCTGCTGCTAACCAAAAGGTTTGCAGTTCTAACCCACCAGTCATTCCACGGGTAATGTGGCGGTCTGCTTCTGTAAAGGTTTGCAGTCTTGGACACTCTGTGGGGCAGTTCTACTCTATGCTATAGGGGTGCTATGAGTTGGAATTGAATTGATGGCAGCGGGTCTGGTTTCGGTTTTGGCTATTGGATTGTATCCTCAGGTTACTTCCACCAAAAGGATATCCAGGAAGTAAATTTTCTAAGTATTTTTGTATAAAAGATGTCTTTATTTTCCTGTTATACTTGATCAATAGTTTGACTAAATGTAGAATGATAAGTTCAAAATAACTTTTCCTGAAACCTTTGAAGGGTCTACTACACTGTAGCCTCTTTCTGCATGTGTCCTAGACTGTGGCATCCTCGTCTCTGTTCTTCTGCAAAAATGCTTCTATATACTGTCCATCATGAAGGAATTTGTGGAGATCTCTTATTTGCAAAATGATCCCCGTTTTATTCATGGTTAAGGGTTGAGATTCCATTTGAAGAAACTGCATCCTTGAAGGGAGAGAAGACAAATTTGTGCCTGCTACTTGTAGTCAATCCACCATTTTGAAAAAAATCAAAACAAGATAAACACACGCACACACACATTTTGGCCTTCATCTGTTCAAACGTAAATACTTTTTGGGTACAGGTGAAAGAGGCAGCTAATTTTACCCCGTGCACTACAATAATCAAATTACTCTGAATCACTTGAGAGAACAGTGAATCAGAGTTTTTATAGGACTTATAATCAAGTCTTCAGGAATATCTCTTTATAAGAATTAGGAGATGGATACAGCATCTGATGGTGGCAACGAGGGTTTAATCCTAGCTCACAGAGAATTGCAAGTGCTGGAAATCCTGTTTACAAGTTGCTATTGATTTTTTGTCAGAAGCATACACGCACGGCTCTGTGCTATATGCCCCCCATACAGGTACACCTCGTTTTATTGCTCTTCACAAATATTGCATATTTTTTTTTTACAAATTGAAGGTTTGTAGCAACCCTGCGTAAAGCTAGTCTATCAGCGCCATTTTTCCAACAGCATATGCTCACTTTGTGTCTCTGTGTCATATTTTGGCAATTTTTGCAATATTTCAAACTTTTTAATTATTATTATATCTGTTATGGTGATCTGTGATAAGTGATCTTTAATGTTCCTGTTGTAATTATTTTGGGGCACTGCACCCATATAAGATTGTGAACTTAGTTGATGTTTCGTGTGTCCTGACTGTTCTACCAACCAGCCATTCCCCCATCTCTCTCCCTCTCCTTGGACCACCCTATTCCTGAGATATGACAATATTGGAATTAGGCCAATTAATAATCCTACAATGGCCTCTAACTGTTGAAGTGAAAGGAAGAATCACACGTCTCTCACTTTAAATCAAAAGCTAGAAATGATTAAGCCTAGTGAGGAAGGCATGTCAAAAGCCAAGACAGGCCAAAAGCTAGGCCAAATTGTGAATGCAAAGAAAAAGTTCTTGCAGGAAATTAAATGTGCTGCTTCGGTGAACACACAAATGATAAGAAAGTGGAACGCCCTTATTGCTGATATGGAGAAAGTTTTAGTGGTCTGGATAGAAGATCAAACCAGTCACAACATTCCCTTAAACCAAAGCCTAATCCAGGACAAGGCCCTAACTCTTCAATTTGATGAAGGCTGAGAGAGGTGAGGAAGCTGCAGAAGAAAAGTTTGAAGCTAGCAGAGGTTGGTTCTTGAGATTTAAGGAAAGAAGCTGACACCATAACTTAAAAGTGCAAGCTGAAGCAGCAAGTTCTGATGTAAATAACTTGCTGCAGCAAGTTATCCAGAAGATCTAGCTCAGATAATTGATAAAGGTGGCTACGCTAAACAACAGATTTTCAATATAGACAAAACAGCCTTGTATCAGAAGAAGATGCCATCTGGGACTTTCACAGCTAGACAGAAGCCAATGCCTAGCTACAAAGATTCAAAGGACAGAATGACTCTTTTGTTAGGCTCTAACACATTTTTTTTAACACAGCCAGCAACTTTAAGTTGAAGCCAATGCTCATTTAAAAAAAAAAATACTATTCCCTTAATTATGCTAAATTTACTCTGCCTGTGCGCTATAAATGGAATAAAAACCTGGATGACAGCATATCTGTCTACAACATGGTTTACAGAACATTTTAAGCCCACTGTTGAGGCCTACTGCTCAGAAAAAAAGATTCCTTTCAAAATATTACTGCTCATTGACAATGCACCTGGTCACCCAAGGGCTCTGATGGGGATGTCCAATGAGATTAATGTTATTTTCATGCCTGCTAACACAACATCCATTCTGTAGCCCTGAATCAAGGAGTAATTTTGACTTTCAAGTCTTATTATTTAAGAAATACATTTCATAAGGCTATGGCTGCCTTAGATAGTGATTCCTCTGATAGATCTGGTCAAAGTAAATTGAAGACCTTCCGGAAAGGATTTACCATTCTAGATGCCATTAAGAACATTCACGACTCATGGGAGGAGATCAAAATGTCCAAATTAACAGGGGTTTGATAGAAGTTGATTCCAGCTCTCGTGGATGACTTTGAGGGGTTCAAGACTTCCATTCAGAAAGTAACTGTAGATGTGGTGGAAATAGCAAGAGAACTAGAATTGTAAGTGCAGTCTGAAGATGTGACTGAATTGCTGCAATTCTCATGATCAAACTTTAATAGATGAGGAGTTGCTTCTTATGGATAAACAAAGAAAGTGGTTTCTTGAGATGGAATTTATTCCTGGTAAAGATGCTGTGAACATTGTTGAAATGACAACAAAGGATTTGGAATATTACATTAACTTAGTTGACAAAGCAGTGAGGACTGACTCCCATTTTGAAAGAAGTTCTACTGTGCGTAAAATGCTATCAAACCATGTCACATGTTACAGAGAAATCTTTCAGGAAAGAAAGAGTCAATTGTTGTGAAAAACTTCATTGTTTGTCACATTTTAAGAAATTGTCACAGCCACCCCAACCTTCAGAAACCACCACCCTGATCAATCAGCAGCCATCAACATCAAGCAAGACCCTCTGCCAGCAAGAAGATTATGACTTGTTGAAGGCTCAGATGAAGGTTAGCATATTTAACAATACAGTATTTTTAAATTAAGGTACATGCTTTTTTTCTGACATAATGTTATTGCACACTTAATAGACTACAATACAGTCTAAGCACAACTTTTATGTGCGTTGGAAAACCACAAAATTCACGTAACTTGCTTTATTGCGGTGGTCTGGAACTGAACCTGCGTTACCTCTGAGGTATGCCTGTATTAAATTTGAGCATCAACTGGTTACATTTAGACATACTTCCTTATTTCCTAAATTTCATAATTAGAATGTCCTGGTATTTGGTTATTTTAAGTCTTCGAGGTTGTCACTTATGGAACATTTTAGGGTATAAGCCCATGTGACCTTTGAGACCGTCTTTCTGGGTCAAATGACTTTTCTGACAAAATGGGTCCACTCAGCCATTCACTATTTGTTTCCAGATCCCCTGGTGTCCTGAAAAGCCTAGTATCATTTAATGTTGATTGCACATCTCAAAATGAGAAGAAACAGCTGCAAACAACCATTAATAATTGGAACATGGAATGTATGAAGTATGAATCTAGGAAAACTGGAAGTCACGAAAACTGAAATGGAACACAGAAAGCTCAATATCCTAGGTATTAGTGAACTGAAATGGACTGGTATTGGCCATTTTGAATCAGACAATTATATGGTCTACTACATCGGGAATGACTAATTGAATAGGAATGGCACCGCATTCATCATCAAAAAGAACATTTCAAGATCTATCCTGAAGTACAACACTGTCAGTGATAAGATAATATCTATACTTTTACAAGGAAGACCAGTTAATACGACTATTATTCAAATTTATGCACCAACCACTAAGGTAAAAAATGAGGAAATTGAAGATTTTTACCAACTTCTGTAGTCTGAAATTGATCAAACATGTAATCAAAATGCATTGATAATTACTGGTGATTAGAATACAACAGTTGGAAATGAAGAAGGATTGATAGTTGGAAAATATGGCCTTGGTGATAGAAATGACGCAGGAGATCCCATTACGAAGAATGGGAATTCCAAAACACTTAATTGTGCTCGTGAGGAACCTGTACTTAGATCAAGAAGCAGTTGTTCAGAGAGATCAAAGGGATACTGCATGGTTTAAATTCAGGAAAGGTGTGTATTAGGGTTTTATCCTTTCACCATACCTGTTCAATCTGTAAGGAAACCCTGGTGGCGTAATGGTTAAGTGCTACCGCTGCTAACCAAAGGGTCAGCAGTTCAAATCTGCCAGGTGCTCCTTGGAAATTCTATGGGACAGTTCTACTCTGTCCTATAGGGTCGCTATGAGTCGAAATTGACTCAACAGCACTGGGTTTATTCAATCTGTATGCTGAGCAAATAATCTGAGAAGCTGGACTATATGAAGAAGAACGGGGCATCAGGATTGGAGGAAGACTTGATCACAACCTGTATTATGCAGATGACACAACCTTGCTTGCTGAAAGTGAAGAGGACTTGAAGCACTTACTAATGAAGACCAAAGACCATAGCCTTCAATATGGATTCCACCTCAACATAAAGGAAACAAAAATCCTCACAAAGGGACCAATAAGCAAGATCATGATAAATGGCGAAAAGATTGATGTTACCAAGGATGTCGTTTTGCTTGGATCCACAATCAACACCCATGGAAGCAGCAGTCAAGAAATCAAAAGACTCACTGCATTGGGCAAATCTGCTGCAAAGGGCCTCTTTAAAGTGTTGAAAAACTAAAGTGCGCCTGACCCAAGCCATGGTATTTTCAATCGCATCATATGCATGTGAAAGCTGGACAATGAATAAGGAAGACTGAAGAAGAATTGATAACTTTGAATTGTGGTGCTGGTGAAGAATATTGAATTACCATGGACTGCCAAAAGAACTAATAAATCTGTCTTGGAAGAAGTACAACCAGAATGTTTCTTAGAAGCAAGAATGGTGAGACTGTGTCTTACATACTTTGGACTTGTCATAAGGGATCAGTCTCTGGAGAAGGACATTATGCTTGGTAAAGTACAGGGTCAGTGGAAAAGAGGAAGACTCTCAATTAGATGGCTTGACATGGTGGCTGCAACAATGGGCTCAAGCATAAAAACGATTGTGAGCATGGTGCAGGACTGGGCAGTGTTTCATTCTGTGGTATATAGAGTCGCTATGAGTCAGAGCTGACTCGACAACACCTAACAACAACAACAACAACAATGAATTTTTCAGAGCCCTGTGGTAGCACAGTGGTTAAGAGCTATGGTGAGCTAAGGCTCTAACCAAAGACTCCGCAGTTCAAATCCGCCATTCATTTCTTGGAAACCCTGTGGGGCAGCTCTACTCTGTCCTACAGGGTCACTATGAGTCAGAATCGACTCAGTGGCAAAGGGTTAATGACTTTTTCATTGGAAATACCCTTTTCAACAATATAAATGGTGACTCTACATGTGGACCTTACCGGATGGTAAACACAAGAATCAAATCAACTATATCTGTGGAAAGAGACGATGGAAAACCTCAGCGTCATCTATTAGAACAAGGCCAGGGACCAACTGTGAAACAGATCATCAATTGCTCAAATGCAAGTTCAAATTGAAGCTGAATAAAATTAAAACAAGCTCACGAGAGCCAAATTATGACCTGGAGTATATCCCACCTGAATTTGGAAGCCATTTCAAGAATAGATTTGACCCCTTGAACACTAATAACCAAAGACCAGAGAAATTGTGGAATGACATCAGGGACATCATACATGAAGAAAGCAAGAGGTCATTAAAAAGACAGGAAAGAAATAAAAGGCCAAAATGGATGTCGGAAGAGACTCTGAAACATGATCTTGAACATAGAGTAGCTAAAGAGAAAGAAAAAAACAATGAAGTAAAAGAGCTGTACGGAAAATTTCAAAGGGCAGCTTGAGAAGACAAAGTAAGATATTTTAATGAAATCTGCTTAGATCTGGAGTTAGAAAACCAAAAGGGAAGAACACACTTGGCATTTCTCAAGCTGAAAGACCTGAAGAAAAAATTCAAGCCTCAAGTTGCAATTTTGAAAGATTCTATATGGGCAATATACTGAATGACACAGGAAGCATCAAAAGCAGATGGAAGGAATACACAGAGTTGCTGTACCAAAAGAATTGGTTGATGTCCAACCATTTCAGGAGGTAGCATATGATCAAGATCCAATGTGTTGAAGGAAGACATCCAAGCCACACTGGAAGCATTGGTGAAAAACAAGGTTCCAGGAATTGACAGAATACCAATTGAGATGTTTTGACAAACGGATGCAGCACTGGAAGTGCTCCTTAGTCTATGCCAAGAAATTTGAAAGAGAGCTACCTGGCCAACCAACTGAAAGAGATCTATATTTGTGCCCATTCCAAAGAAAAGTGACACAAAGAATGTGGAAGTTATTGAACAGTATCATTAATATCACACATAAGTGAAATTTTGCTGAAGATCATTCACAAGTGGTTGCAGCAATACATCAACAGGGAACTGCCAGAAATTCAAGCTGGATTCAGAAGAGGACATGGAACCAGGGATATCATTGCTGATGTCAGATGGCTTTTGGCTGAAAGCAGAGAATACCAGAAAGGTGTTTACCTGTGTTTTATTGACCGTGCGAAGGCATTCATCTGTGTGGGTCATAACAAATTATGGATAATAATGCAAATAATAGGAACTCCAGAATACTTAATTGTACTCATGTGGAACCTGTACATAGACCAAGGGGCAATTGTTGGAACGGAGCAAGAGCATACTGCATAGTTTAAAATCAAGAAAGGTGTGTGTCAGGATTGTATTCTTTTACCATACTTATTCAATCTGTATGCTGAGCAAATAATCCGAAAATCTGGACTGTATGAAGAAGAACATGACATCAGGATTGTGAAAGACTCATCAACAACCTACGATATGCAGATGATACACCCTTGCTTGCTGAAAGCCAAGAGGATTTGAACCCCTTACTGATGAAAATCAAAGACTACAGCCTTCGGTATGGATTACAACTCAACATAAAGAAAATAAAATTTCTCACAACTGGTCCAATAAGCAACACCATGATAAATGGAGAAAAGATTGATGTTGTCAAGTGTTTCATTTTACTTGGATCCACAATCAACACCCATGGCAGCAACAGTCAGGAAATCAAATGGCATATTGCATCGGACAAATCTGCTGTGGAAGACATCTTTAAAGTGTTAAAAAGCAAAGATGTCACTTTGAGGGCTAAGGTGTGCCTGAGCCAAGCCATGATATTTTCAATCTCTTCATATGCATGTGAAGGTTGGACAATGAGTAAAGAAGACCAAAGAAGAATTGATGCCTTTGAATTATGGTATTGGCACCAAAATAATATTAAATATACCATGGACTGCCAGAAGAATGAAGTCTTTCTTCAAGGAAATTCAGCCAGATTGCTCCTCGGAAACTAGAATGGTAAGACCTCATCTCACATACTTTGGACATGTTATCAGGAGGGATCTATCTTTGGAGAAGGACATCAAGCTTGGTAAAGTAGAGGGTCAGTGTAAAAGAGGAAGACCTCGACAAGTTCGATTGACACAGTGCTTATAACAATAGGTTCAAATGTGACAACAATTGTGAGGATGGCACAGAACTGGGCAGTGTTTTGTTCTGCTGTACACAGGGTCACTGCAAGTCATAACTGACTGGATGGCACCTGAGAACAATAAAAACAAAATTGATTGTAGCCTATAGATTTTCAGCCTGACCATACTACCATTTGATATCAGAGTCCCTCTAGCTACAACCCATCTACCCTTCATCTGCTTTCACTCCCAAAACGGTTTTAGGAAATTATGGTGCACAGACTGTGTAGGTGAAGTTGGCTGTTGACACAGATGGACAAATGTTACTAAGGAAAGCAACCATTTTCTCTCAATATCTTACCCCTTACCAAATCTTTACTTAGCCCTACTGTCTTAAACTCCACTAACTGGTTAAAGCTTACTGCTGTCCAGTTGGTTCCAGCTCACTGTGGCCCTATAGGACAGGATAGAACTGCCCCATAGGGTTTCCAAGACTGTAAATCTTCACAGAAGCACACTGCCACATCTTTCAGCCTCAGAGTGCCTGGTGGGTTCAAACTGCCAAACTTTCGGTTGGCAGCCAAGCACTTTAACCACTGTGTCACCAGGGGTCCTTAGTAGGGTTATTAGGAAGCAGTTATTTACATTTAATTTTATTTAAATGTATTTAAATATCCAAGTTTCTTTTCCTCCCATCTACCTTAACCAAAACCAAACCCAGTGCCGTCAGGTCGATTCTGACTCATAGCGACCCTGTAGGACAGAGTAGAACTGCTCCATAGAGTTTCCAAGGAGCACCTGGCGGATTCGAACTGCTGACCCTTTGGTTAGCAGCCGTAGCACTTAACCACTATGCCACCAGGATTTCCCCCATCTACCTTAGGAGTGTTAAAGAAATGAAGTTTGGATATGGAAATAGGAGGATGTCAATAAGAAAGGATGCTTTAGGGTGTGTGGGACAGGCCTGGGGGACATGAGATTAAGATAGAGGGTACTTAAAACAAGACAGTCTGCTTCCAGGGTCATGTCCCAGTACACAAGTACATGACCTCTGAGAGCACAAATGATTCTGCCACTGTGGTCAGTTTCTGGCTGCCTCCTCTTCTTTTGTAATGAGGGGCAACATACTCACTTTTCTCAAATTTTATCCCTCTGGGTTTGAGCTCTGTAACCCCAAGTCCTGAGGCCTAGGCCTCTTAGGCCAATTGCAGTCCAACCATATCCATGTTGAGAATTCTCTCCACAGCTTCCTCACAGCTGGAGCCATATTTGATCAAGCGACGACTCACTGGACTGTATACTTCGGTTTCCCTGTACGAAACACAATGAGAAAAGGAAATACCTACAGGGAAAGGAGCGTAGAGGTGGTTTTTGGATTTCTTCCTGAAAATGTGAGGCAATATTTATCTTTTAGGCCTCTGTTAGATATTAGCTGGGGGTAGCAGATTCTATTCTTTTTTAAGAAAGCCTGTTTTTTTTTCCTTCATATTAGAATTAAGGTAGAGATGGTTTAAGAGTTTCATATGTTTAGATAGTTGCACATTGAGCATGTTCCTGGGTCAGGCTAGCCAGGCCTCTGAAATGGTACCTGACAAATAGCTTTGAAAAGATTGAGTTATATGTCTCTCACAAGTCACTTTTAGTTAGCTTTCTCTCATTTGTGGTAATGGTATTATTTTTATTACATTAATAATTCACGTCTTACTCCTAGAAAATGAAAAGATTTACCTTTGGTATCTTTTCAAAAGAAGTAATCTGAAGTTTTTGCACATGCAGAGTAAATTCGGGTAGAGTAAGAATGAAAGGGATTAACCATTTGCTGTGTATGTTTTTGTACCAGATATTGTTTAGGTGTTTTAATACATTTTCTTATTTTACTCTTCATTACAACAGCAACAACAACACTTCTATGAGAAAAGTATTATTAAATTATTTTATAGTTGAGGAAATTGACTTTCAGAAACCTGAAGTAAATTACCCTAGGTCACTCAGCTCATAAGTGGTTGATGTGGCATTTAAATCCAGATTTTTGTGACATCTGGGCTCTTTCTATTACTGTATGGTACCTCTGAAAATGATGCTGAAAAGTCTACCTCTTCAATGTATCTCTATCACTGATCAGGCCACAGGGCCTGAAATTGCCCTGAAAGTCAGTGAAAGACACCATTTCTAGAAGATACCTATTAAAATGTAATTGTGTAACCCAGAGTAGGTACAGTGTGGAAGTCATTAATTCCCCACCACCCCTTATGATAGTTCGTTGATGGATTCGAGAATAAAGCTTGTAGGGGTCTTTGGGAGCATTTAGCCCAGCCTCTTCTTTTTGTAAATGACCTAAGTGAGATTCAGAGAGGCTAATGAAACTCCTCAAAGTTACATAACTTACTTAGTTAACTTTATCAGAAATCAAGGCCCTCAGGGTATAACACAGATAAAATTTGATTTAAGGAGTGAGGAAGGGGGTTACGTTTTCAGTATTCAGGGTACTTCTTTGTGGAAAGCAGTACCGCATATAGCTCACTGAGGAATCATGGGTGTCCATGAAGTCACTACCCCAGGTGCCTGGAGAGGGTTCCCAAACTAGGGGATATGCATCCTGGAGAGGTGAACATTGTAATTTTGCCAAGAACCTGCCCTGTTAGAAGGCTTAGATCATTAGAAGTGTTTGGGTAAGTATTCGGCATAGTTCCCTCTTTCTTGAGAACCCCTACAACCACTCCTATCTGTGTTTCACTCAGAGTTGATGGAAGACTCAGGGTCAAACAATCATCTTTGAGAACTGTTTATGCAGTTTGTGGGCCAAAGCTCCAAAGTGTCTGATACCTGGAAGTGCAGCATCAAAAATCACGAGGTGAAATTTTGACCCTATCAAATGTTCTACTTGCTAGAATGACCTCACCAGACACCCACAGAAGCAGCTTTCATTGAATTTGAACCTCCCTGATTCTGATAAATAGAACTCTGAGGAAAACGGCAGGCCCTGCAGATGTGATAGCATCCTGGCTGGTAGAGTCTGGTTTTGGTACTCATTTAAATGTGAGGAAAGAGTTTACTTCAAGCTTCAAAATAAATAAATAAATAAGGAGCAATTCTGGTTCCTGAAAGAGAGAAATGCTACCCTGTTGCCCTCAGCCTAGGAAATAGCACCACTGACAAACTTGGCAGCTGTTCTGAGGAGAGTTGTGTGGCCAGCTCTTCAGGCTAGAAGTATAATGGTAACTGCATAATGATGTCTGAGAAAATCAAAGACCAAAGGAACAATTACTGTTTGATAGAAACAAATATACAACCAAACCCATCTCGGGTAATTTTTGAAAGGATGCCCTTGGGTCTTGGGGAGACATTTTGGTTATAGATGTTGGAGGAAAATCACAATCATAAGAGGGCACTCAAAAGGATCCCATGGCCTGTGGTTAGGCCTGTGTGTGTAGTTGTGATTAGCTGGTCAAGGGAAGGCCCTTGGGCATGAGGAATTCAGGAGTGATGTGCTCAAGTGTAGCAATAGAACTAAGGCTTGGGTGTTTGGACAGAAGCGGCACAGTATGGTACAGGGGGACCAGAGCACAGAAAGGAGAAAAGGAAGACATAGTTTCTAGGTTTATCTCTACCACTAACTGGCCACTGCATTTTCTGGCAAAGTTGCCTAGCATCCTTAGACCTCAGCTTTCTTTTTTTATAAAACGAAAATTTGACAAGATTAAATCAGAGGTTAAATGTTACATACAAAGAAAAAAAAAAACTGTTGCCATTGAGTCAATTCTGACTCATAGCGACCTTATAGGACAGCATAGAACTGCCCCATAGTGTTTCCAAGGAGCAGGTGGTGGATTCGAACTGCCAACATTTTGGTTAACAGCCAATCTCTTAACCACTGTGCTACCAGGGTTCCAGAAACATTACCTAGTTCAGCTGAAATTAACACATTGTAGATCTTTGGAGTATTTGTGTACGTATTTTTAATTTTTCAAATGTTCATTGAGTGTCTACCATAGGGTCAGTAAATTTGGTCAGTACTGGGACATTTGCAAAGAGTAACCATTCCTAGTTCTTGTCGTTGTAAGATAATTCAGTGGTGTTAATGTCCTGAAATTTATGTGGCATTCAGTGCTGAGGGAAGATTTATCGAGTGTGCTGGGCATGATGAGAGATGAAAAGGAGTATAAGGTACTACATGGCTCCAGCAGTCAGGACTCTGAACCAATACACATGAAACTAGAAGGCAATTCAGGGATAAACTTTTAGATAATGACTATAAATGCAACTAGGATTCAGAGTATGGATGGGAATTCAGAGCATGCCTATTGGGAAAGGAGGGACTTGGTGGGACCTTGGAGGAGTGCTAGGATTTTAATAGGCAGAGAGGAAAGGGGAGAAAATGCCAGCTGGAGGAAATACTGTAATAATTAATAGAAAAAATATTCATAGTTTTTCTCAGAAGAACTGAGAGCTTCAGCTGTCCTCAGCCAAATGTTAACCCAGATGGTATATCCAAATTTCATAATTAACAGCTCACCCAGTCACCACAGGTGCTTATAAATATAAGTCTCAAATTATTTATTTGTGGGGCAGTGGCAGAAAAAAAGGGAAATCATAGGGGTGGGGAAGGAATGAGGGATGTGGCTGGGAGGATGGTACCCTGGGCAATTTTCCAAGATGGGTAAGTTTGATTAGTTTTGGTGTGATGTTTCTGAAGTTGCTTATAGGTTTCATCTCTGTGCAGACAAGGTATCTGTTTTACTAGGTAGACAGAAAAGTTAATAAGGCCAGAAGATGCATATATACAAGGGCATAGTGCCTGGCACAAAGTTCTTCCTTGTTTCTTTTGGCTGAATGAGACTGGGTAAGAGAAGGTGGGTAACCAATCAGCAGAAATCAATCATCATCTCTATTGAAGAGACAAGTCAGAGCAAATCTTGTACTGATGATGGATATGGGAAGGGAAGTAAATAGAAGCAACATCCTTAACACAGTTTCCAGATACAGGTTGGAGCCCCACTGGGTTACCTATGAGACTGGGTTCTAGTCTCCTCACTCCCTGCTCCCTGTCGGAACCCTATTCTCAGAGGCACACAGATGGTTTCTGCTTTAAAGGCCCCAAGCAAAATTGCAAAGTGAGTGCAGTTTATACTTTTTGGCTGCTTTTTTTCCTTTCTGCACCTCTCTCAACTCCTGTGAAATGGAGGTTCAACTAAGGTTACTCATTCCTTCCTTGGGGTTCTTCGTTTAAACATTCCTATTTATGTAGGAAGATGGTGATGCTGGGTTCCTTCTCTCAGTTTTTAGATGACATTTCCTCCAGGTGCATGATTTTCGGTTGCTCCTTGTCCGATCTGGAAACCCTGGTGGCATAGTGGTTAAGAGCTATGGCAGCTAACCAAAATGTTGGCCGTTCAAATACACCAGGCGCTCCTTGGAAACCCAATGGGGCAGTTCTACTCTGTCCTACAGGGTTGCTATGAGTAGGAATCGACTCGATGGCAACGGGTTGATTTTTTCTGTTGTCTGATCTGAAGGTTTCTTATTATTACAGTGATGATGATGATGATGTTTTGCTAGGGGAAGAGGACAGTGTTCTTGATTGTTATTACATTTTTCAGTCGTCTTAGCTGCCAGGTAGCTGCCATGGAGTTGTTCACATCAGCTGAGCATGGCTAAACCAACTGACCAGGTAAAAAGAAAAAAAAGAAGGAGCCCTGGTGGCGCAATTGTAAAGAGCTTAGCTGCTAACCGAAAGGTTGTCAGTTCGAACCCACCCAGCAGCCCTGTGGAAGAAGGGTGTGGTGATATGCTTCCATAAAGATTACAGCCTAGAAAACCCTATGCAGTAGTTCTACTTGGTCACATGGAGTCGCTATGAGTTGGAATTGAATAGATGGCATCTAACAGCAACATATCCTTTCTGAGAGGAAATAAGGAGACTACTGGTTTCCTTCTTTATTTGTACAAGGTACACTGATTTAAAATGATTTTTCCCAAAACACACAGGAAGCTGGGTTTACACTTGGCTAGAATATTGGTCCCCACCATGGTGGCACAGTGGTTAAGAGCTTGGCTGCTAACCAAAATGCTGGCAGTTTGAATCCACCAGCCGCTTGTTAGAAACCCTATGGGGAAGTTTTACTCTGTGCTGTAGGGTTGCTATGAGTTGGAATCAACTTGAAAGCAATTTTTTTTTTTTTTTTTTAGTATTCTTTCAAGTCCTCAGATTTCTACTAGCCCAGAATTTTTGCTCCTTCATGAGAGGCCATTTAGTATAGTAAATAGTGTGCTCTGTAAAGGGATGGCTTGAGTTCAAATTCTTTTTCTTTGCTTACTAGCTATATGAACTTAGGTAAGTAACTCATCCTTTCTGTGCCTCAATTTTCCTATTTGTAAAATAATAATGCTTATATAGTTCTATAATGATCAAATGAATTAATATATGAAAAACATTTAAAACAGTGCTTGATAAGTATGGATTCAATGCATGTTGGTGCTATTATTATCATTATCATTACCATATGACTTACCTCATTGGTAGTGGTGGTGGTGGTATTGTTGTTGTTAGGTGCTGTCAAGTCCATTCCAACACACGGCAACCCCATGTACAACAGAACAAAACACTGCCCAGTCCTGAGCCATCCTCACAATCATTGCTATGTTTGAGCCCACTGTTGTAGTCACTGTGTCAATTCATCTCCTTCAGGGTTTTCCTCTTTTTTGCCGACCTTTTGCTTTACCAAGCGTGATGTCCTTCTCCAGGGATTGGACCCCTCATAACATGTCCAAAGTATGTGAGACGAAGTCTTGCCATCTGGCTATACTTCTTCGAAGACAGGCTTGTTCATTCTTCTGGCAGTCCACAGTATATTCAGTATTCTTTGCCAACACCATAATTCACATGCATCAGTTCTTCTTTGGTTTTCTTTATTAATTGTCCATCTTTCACATGCATATGACGGGATTGAAAATACTATGGCTTGGGTGGGTGCACCTTAGTTCTTAAAGTGACACCTTTGTTTTTTTCTTTTTTTTTTAACACTTGAAAGAGGTCTTTTGCAGCAGATTCAACCAATGAAATACATCCTTTGATTTTTTTACTGCTGCTTCCACGTACATCCAAGTAAAATGAAACTCTTGACAACTTCAGTATTTTCTCCATATATCATGATGTTGCTTATTGGTCCAGTTGCAAAGTTTTTGTTTTCTTTATATTAAAGTGTAATCCATACTGAAGGCTGTAGTCTTCGATCTTCATCAGTAAGTGCTTCAAGCCCTTCACTCTTTCAGCAAGCAAGATAGTGTCATCTGCATATCACAGGTTATTAATGAGTCCTCCTCTAGTCCTGATGCCGCATTCTTCTTCATATAGTCCAGCTGTTTGGATTATTTGCTCAGCATACAGTCTGAATAAGCATGGTGAAAGGATATAACCCTGACATATACCTTTCCTGATTTTAAACTATGCAGTATCCCCTTATTCTATTTGAATGAATTCCTCTTGATATATGTACAGGTTCCTCATGAACACAATTAAGTGTTCTGGAATGCCTATTGTTTGCAATGTTATATGTAATTTGTTATGACCCACACAGACGAATGTCTTTTCATAGTCAATAAAACACAGGTAAACACCTTTCTGGTATCCTCTGCTTTCTGCCAGGTTTCATCTGACGTTAGCAGTGATATCCCTTGTTCCATGTCTTCTTCTGAATCTGGCTTGAATTTCTAGCAGTTTCCTGTCAATGTACTGCCGTAATTGTTTTTGAATTATCTTCAGCAAAATTTTATTTGCATGTGATATTAATGGTATTGTTTGATAATTTCCATATTCTATTGGATCACCTTTCTCTGAAATGCCTTATGGCACAGATCATTCATCCCTAAAATATTTACTAAGCACCCCCTTTGGCAAGGCTTGTGTGCCATGCTAAAGATAACCAATTTCAGGTTGCATTTGAGTCGTAATCGACTCAACGGGGGTCTATTTCTGTGAATTATAAATTTTTTTTTTCCAGGGACACAGCCACTTGCCAGTGCTCACAGCTTGGCTTAGAGGAAGTGTGCTAGATTTCAACTCCACCCTTGTACAGTAAGCAACCCATACAACCTTATAAAAAAAAAAAAAATACAACCTTATAGGATGGCCCTATTGTGCTATTCCTGAAAACAGTGGGGGATCCATTGGTTTATGTAGGGCAATGACATTAGTCAGCACCATCCTGTCTGAACCCTGTGAATCCCTATCCTGGGCTTATGTTTAAAAGGCCTTACTCTGGTTTTTCTAGCCTTATCTCCCTCCAAGAGGCAGAGTCTGCAGGGCCAAGGTCATATGACCATTTAGAGCCTGCCTGTCCTCATTGTGGACCATACTCTGTGCTCAAGACCCTGAAATTCCCTGACAAACCAGCACTGAGCTCACTCTAGGGCCTGCTGAGGCTTTTTCTGTGGTTCATTTCTTCCATGGGTGAACATTGCCTGTGGTGTATGCATGCCCATATCTGAGGGGTGCCCCGGGGGCCTCTGTTTAGGAGTGTGTGGGTGTGTGTGTGTGTATGGAGCACCCAGTGTGGGACAGAGCTGGGGTAGGAGAGAATGGGGTAGGAGTGGAATGGGGTCCTCTGTTTGTATTTTTGCCCCAACAAATGTTACTGGTGGACCTCTTTAGGAATGTTTGCTTCGAAGATCACTTAGGCTACTATAAGGGGAATGGACTGGAGGGAATGTAGCCTCATGGAAGGGAAATAGTAGCAGTATCCAGGAGAAAAATGACCAGTAGTTTGGGGTAAGAGATTGTTATGGATTGAATTGTGTCCCCCCCCAAATATGTGTTGTAAATTCTAGCCCCTAAACCTCTAGTTAAGGAGCCCTAGTGGCGTAGTGGTTAAATGCTCGTCACCTAACCATTCAGTAGTTTGAACCCACCAGTGGCTTCTCAGAAGAAAGATGTGGCAGTCTGCTTCCATAAAGATTTCAGCCTTAGAAACCGTATGGGGCAGTTCTACTCTGTCACATGGGGTCGCCATGAGTTGACAATGACTAAGACAGAGAAACACTGGACTTTGTGGTCAGTTAAGATCAGGGAGAGAGGGAAGAAAGAATGAGGAATGGTTCTTAGATTTATGACTTGAGAACCTGGTTGGGTGGTTGTGCTAGTCACTTAGAAGGGAGCCCAGTATAAGGTGCTTTCAGAGTTAGGGGGGAGAATTATGAGTTAAGTTCCCCCATTCTGAGTTTGAGGTACTGTTGGATACTCAAATATAAATACCTGGTACAATTGGATATAATAATGATGATGATGATGATGTCAACGATGAATAACACATACACTGTACTTACTATGTGCCGGATCTTTCTAAAGATATCCATATCTATAAATCAGGGTTTCTCAACCTCAGAACTATTGACATTTTGGGCCCAATAACTCATCCTCATGGGGAGCTCACCTGTGCATTGTAGGCTGCTTAGCATGGTTTCTATGAACTTGATGCCAGTAGCTCCCACCCAGTTCTGAAAATCAGAAATGTCTCCAGGCATTGCCAGATATCCTCTGGTGAGCAAAATTGCCCTGGTTGAGAACCACTGCTAAAAACTCACCTAATCCTCCAATGGTCTGTCAGACGATTGTTTTTATTCCTATCTCATAGAGGAGAAAACAGAGACACAGAGAGGGCAAGTGATTTGCTCAAGGTCATATAGCAATTAAATAGCAGAACCAAGGTTGTTCTGGCTCTTGAGGCCTCCCCTAACCCCTGCTCCATACTGCCGCTCAGAAGTGAAACTTCAGCTGGAGAAAGAGATTTTGAAACTGTAGGTGTGAGTTCAAGTCACAAAGGATCTGGGAAATATACTGAGGAAAGAAAAGGTTCCACTATGGAACTCTGGGAACATTATCATTTAAACAGAAGGTGAGGGTCTTTGAAGAAGGTTAAGGAGGCTGAGTAGACACGACTAGAGAGGAAAGAAAAAAACAAAAAAACATTAGTGATGTGGGCAGAAACCCTGGGAGGAGAGACTCTAGAAGTAGGCAGGGAACAGTAATCTCAAGCATCCCAGAGGAAGGTTGAGGCTGAAAAGCGGCTCTCAGATATGGCAACAAGGACAATTTTGGTAAAAGTGGAAGCAAGCTAGTAAGGAGTGGGCATTAGATCCTGGGGCTGGAGTATTCGTTCAAGAAGCTTGGCTTGAAAGCAGGTTCATGTGCTTTCTCAACATTGTGGTCTGTTATGATGGCAGACGATTGAGTGCTAAGGCAGTCTGTCAGCTGCCCTGTCGTAAGCGGAAGCAGCTCATCTGCAAAAAAAGACAAGCAGGCTGCAAGTTACCCTTGAACTTGATAAGTAGATCCTTCAATATAGGCATTTTCTCCCTCTTCGGAAGTGTTTCTAGTGAACTATGTGCAAGCAGAGAAAAGGGGCCTGTCTTCCCTTAATCCTGTTGATTCCTGAGTGCTTTCATCTCGCCAATTTCTGTCATGTCAGGGATTGGAGGGTGGTTCAGGTTGGAGCACAGACGCCTCTTATTGTCCCACTACCCCTTGTTTACCTAGCAGTAGTAACCACCCACCGTCAAGTACTTCCTGGATGGGGTTCCCAAACATGGCTGATCATCAGATTCACCCGGGGAGTTTTAACAAACACAAAGTCTTGGTCCTCACTCCTGGGGAGTCTGAGGTGGAGCCCACAAATGTGGCTGATAAAAAAAATAAGTGTTCTGGATGATTCCAAGGAAATACTGAGATAACGCTTTCATCTATAACAGCAGTTGGCAAACTTTTTCTGTAAAGGGCCAGATAGAAAATATTTTAAGCTTTTAAGGCCATACCGTGTATGTCACAACTACTCTGCTGTTGTAGTCTGAATACAACCGCAGGCAATAAGTAAATGAATGCGTGTGGCTGTGTTCCAGTAAACCACACTGACATTTGAATCTTGTATAACTTTCATGTGTCACAAACTATTGTTTGTCTTCATTTGCAGCCATTTAAAAATGTAAAAAACATACTTAGCTTGCAGGCCGTACAGAAACAGTCGGTGGACCTGATTTATAATACTTGGGTTCCTAACTGAAGATGTTGACTAAATGCCAACTAATACAGCTTGGAATATGACCTTGGAATTCTGGCTTCACCACTTACCAGCTGTGTGACCTTGGGCAAGTTAGTTAACCTCTTTGGGCCTCTGGTGCTTGTCTATAAATGGGGGATAAATATAATTCATAGTTCCTATGTTGTTGTTCCTATGCTGAAGATTAAATGAGATATTGTATGTAGGTTCCTAGCACGGTGCAGCGCCTGGCAATTGTAAATGCTCAGTGAGTGTCAACATTTACATTATTACATGACACTCTGTTGGCACTGTAGATTGAACAAATGGATAAAGCCAGTTGCTGAACCTTAAGAGAACTCACACACTAACCAGTAGGTTAAGAAATGCACACAAACAATTATTTTATGACAGAACAAAAATTCCATTCGAGCTAGTGTTACACATATACTTTGTCTTCTAGTTTGGTGCTGGGGAGGCAGGTCTGTATTCTGGCTTTGCATTCCCTTTCTTCTCCTCTCTTCCTTTGGAAACACACGTGTCTACCTAGTATTATGGAGCCCACTCTGTTATAAGAGAGCTTTGTGGGTCTGTAGCTCTGCACCCTACAGTCTTATTAACTGACTCACATGTCTAATTCATTATAAACTATCAAGAGAGTGAATATAGAGCCAGTCCTTATGATATAATCTTTTCAAACTTTTGGGGTTCTCTTGGAAACCCTGGTGGCGTAGTGGTTAAGTGCTACAGCTGCTAACCAAAAGGTCGGCAATTCAAATCCCCCAGGCTCTCCTTGGAAACTATATGGGGGCAGTTCTACTCTGTCCTACAGGGTCGCTATGAGTTGGAATCGACTCGACAGCAAAAGGTTTGGTTTTTTTTTGGTTTGGGGATCTCTTAGCCACTGCAAAAGTGGAGAGGGAGATGGACACTTTTGAATTATTAGCCAGATGATTTTCACAATCTTTGGTAGAATTTCTTTGAAAAAAACAAAACAAAGGCTATGTCTTCACTGTAAAAAAAAAAAAAAAACAGAAAACACAAAGAAAAAGATAAAAAATAAATTATTCTCCGCATTTAGCTACAATCATTGCTAATATTTTGGTGCATATACGGGTCCCAATCTTTTTCCTATGCATCGATAGGCATCGTGCGATACATTCCCAGGTTTCCTTTCAATGCTTTGGGAACTGATATGTATGGTATGAGTTAGACATATCATCTTTTCATGTCCACCCACAGATTTATCACCAAGTTTTTGGGGTTGATGTCAGCTTTGGTTTCTAGGTCTTTTAGGTTAGTTTATCCTGAGTGAATTTAATATTCACTTTGATATTCCTTTCAGGTCCCCTGTCGTGAAAATTTGTGTCTGTGCTACAGGCCTTTTCTTTTTCTTCTTCCAATATATTCTTTCCTCACTCATGTTAAGGGCACATTTTAGACCTTGTATTTTCTCCAGGTTTCACTCCCAGAATGTATTCTGTAAGGCCTAAAAAAATAAAAATCCAGTTTTAATGCATTTTCTCTTCCAGGATGTATTCTGTAAGACCTAAAAAAAAAAAAATTTTTTCCAGTTTTACTGCATTTTCTCTTTGATCCTTTAAGACACACGTGTTACTGAGTACTACTAGACTGGCCGCCATGTCTTGTCATTGTTCATTTTGAGGACACAGAGTTCCTTGGGTAGAACAGGCTTACCTATCCTACTTATAACCATGGCTACCAAAACTTGGGATGTAAGGGGCACTTCTTGACTGTGATGAGTAGAAGGTTTTAGTCTGGTTTAAGTGTTTTGTGCAGTACTAGCTAGTTGAAATGCTGGGCAGAAAAAAGAGCCCCATGTCAAGTTTAGTATATCTCCTTCTTGTTGCTCCACAGCATTTATTAGCATATTAAAAGATCCTGCATTACTAGGTTAATTTTGTTCGACCTAGTTATTCTCAGAGTTATTGATAATGAAACTTTATTTTTTAAGATAATTTTTATTAACACTAGTACCACTTAACATACTGATCTTTTATGACTATGAAAACTTTCCATGGTAAATGCTAAAATCAGATGTGCACAGCCATGACTCTATAAATACACAGAACAAAACTCTCTGTTTTGTTTAATTTCTGCAGCAAGTTCTTATTAAGTGCTATGGGAGATAAAGGCACATGAATATGTAAATGATAAAGCAATTATAATTTTGTACGATGCTGTATTGTTAATAGTCAGTGGGTTCATAGGAAGGAAGTACTCATGGTGTTGAAAAAAGTGTTCCTGGAGGAAAAGAGAAGACCTGACATGATGGAGGGAGGCCCTGGGTAGAGCAAACAGCTAAGACATTTGGCTGCTAACTGAAAGGTTGGCAGTTTGAGACCACCCAGAGGCACCTTGGAAGAAAGACTTGGTGAAGTACTTCTGAAAAATCAGCCATTGAAAACCCCATGGAACACAGTTCTACTCTGATACATGTGGGTTGCCATGAGTTGGAATTGACTCTTCAGGATCTGGTTTCTAGCATGGTGGAAAGAGTGCATGACTGAATCATAAGACCAAGGTCAGAGTATAAGCCTTGCCACTAGAGTGGTCATGTCACAGTGGTCAATTCAACCAAATTTCAGTTGTGTTATCTGCAAAATAGGCTTACGTGGTAAGCAGAATTCTAAAGACAGTTCCTTTAAGATTCCTGTACCTTGACCATTCAATCAAATACAAATCTAGGTACAGTTGTGAAGGGATTTTGCAGAAGGCATTGAAGTCTCAAGTTAGTTGACCTTATATTGTAGAAATTATCTGGGTGGGCCTGATCTAATCACATTAGCCCCTTAAAAGGAGAGTATTTTATTCAGCTCAAAGAAGTCAGAGAGACAGGCTCCTGCTGGCTTCACAGAAGAATGTAAACAGCTATGTTGTGAATTGCTAAGTGTAGGGCAGTAGTCCCCTCTAGAAGCTGTGAGTGATCCCAACCATTAGCCAACACGAAAATAAAATCCTGAGTCCTATACCTACAAGGAAATACATTTTTCTAACAACTGGCAAGTTGGGAGGAAGATCTTGAGCCTCAGTAGAGGACACAGCTGGCTGATAACTTGATATCAGCCTGAGAGACCTGAGCAGAGAACCCAGCTAACTCATATCTGGACTTCTGACTCATGGAAACTGTGAAATAAAAAAATTGTTTTATTTTAAGATGTTAAATTTGTGGTAATCTGTTAAGGCAGCAATAGAAAACTAAAATAGCTTATTACCTACCATCTCAGTTATCTAGTGCTGCTATAACGGAAATATCTCAAGTGGACAGCTTTAACAAAGAGAAATTAATTCTCTCACAGTTTAGGAAGCTACAAGTCCAAATTCAGTGTGCCAGCTCTAGGGGAAGGCTTTCTGTCTCTGTTGGCTCTGGGGGAAAGTCTTTGTCATCCATCTTCCCCTGGTCTAGGAACTTCTCAGCACAGGGACCCTGGGTCCAAAGGATGCTCTCTGCTCCTGACACTTCTTTCTTTGTGGTATGATGTCTCCTTCCTCTCTACTCATTTCTCTCTTTTGTATATTGAGGCTGACTCAAGATACAACCTAACTCTGTAGATTGTGTCCTCCTGTATTAACATAACTGCTTCTAATCCTGCTTCATTAACATCAGAGAGGTGAGAAGTTACAACACACAGGAAAATTACATCAGATCACAAAATGGAGGACAACCATACAATACCGGGAATCATGGCCTAGCCAAGTTGACACACAGTTTGGGGAACACAATTCAATCCATAACACCTACCCTACCTTGTCAAGGGTAAAATTTATAAGACATGATGTGTGTGAAAATACTCTGTAAAGTGCAGGGGTAAAAGCCCAAAATAGATTTTTGATTCCCTACCAACCCCAAACCTACTTTTCCCCTAGTCTTCCCTATTTCAGCAATGGTATCATCATCCAGTTAAACCACAGGGGTCATCTCCTTTATTTTATTTCTCATCCTCCATGTCTAATCTGCCAGCGCTGTCTGTCAGCTCCTAGAACACCACCTGCAATCAGAAGTACTCAAAAATATTTGTCAAATAAATGAGTGATGCTTAATTATCCCTGAATTAAGTTATTCAGAAAATTGCATCCATGAGTTCTCTTCTTTGAACCATCTGTTGTGCTACATTCACAATTTTTTTTTTTTTTTTTCAGAAATAACCCCTTCCCCACTGCCCGCCTCAGTGGGAGGGGCATGCTTTTCTGCCTCATTCATGTTAGGTTTCGGCATAGGACTGGCTTTGGCCAATGGAAGTATGTAGAAATGACAATCTGCCATTTTGAAAATAGAGGATTTAGGAAACATTAGTCTTTCTGTTTGCCTCTTTGGAAGCTTCCAAACTTCTAATTAAGACAAACAAACAAAAACTCTAAGCATTTGCTATCCCTCCAATTTGGACCTCAGAATGAGACTGTAGAGCAGAGTTGCCCCTGCTACCCCACATACCACAGGCTGAGGCCAACTGAAGACCTTAGTGAAAGAATTGTTTTATGCCACTAATTTTTGGATCGTGTGTTATGCAACATTAGAAAGACCAAAAAAAAAAAAAAAAACCCCAAACCTGTTGCCGGCAATTCAATTCCAACTCATAGTGACCCTATAGCGACCCTATAGAACAGAGAAGAACTGCCCCATAAGGTTTCCAAGGTTAGCAGCTGTAGCTCTTAACCACTGCACCACCAGGGCTCCAGAAAAACAATAGTTGATTAATAATACTTTTCTAATGTGGTAACACCCCTACACACCTAGGAGATTATATACCTTATTTCAGTGATGTAAAGATGTTATTTAAAAAACTGATTTCTGTCAGTTATTTATACTGAGTACTCACTTATTTTTGAGGCTGAAGAAACATAAAATTACAAAACAGGAAGGAATATTAGAGATCATATAATTTAAAACTCTCATTTTGCAGTAAAGGAACTGATGTCCAGGCATGCCCACGCTTGTATAACTAATCCATTCTGGAGAGAGGACTGAAGTCCAAAACTCCTGAAGCAAGTCCTCAAAGACCCTAATGGGAGAACTTGATGACAAGGAGACCAAATTATGTGGGGTAATCAGCTCGTTTTGTGACTTTTGAAATATGCAGAGAGCAAGGAACCCAATGAAAGGCAACACTGGCTTTGGGAAAAGTAGGACATATTTTTTAATATCCTTTTAGGAGGAAGCTGCCGTATTGGCTACTGTCATTCAGAGGCCGTAATATTAGCTAACATTGATAAGTTGATTAGACACAGCCTTATGTTTTGATCTCAGGTGACCCTCAGGATTTGATTAAAGGAATAGGTGACATTCAATTAGAAAATTTCCTCAAGTTAAACTTGGTTAAAACAGTTAATTCCAAATCACTTCCACTGTTGCCTGCTCTACAAACACATCTGCACTTTCCTTTGAAAAACCGCATTATGGACTTTTCAGAGAATATTCAACTTACATAAGGCTAATTTATGTTTTGCTGGACTTTCTAACTTGGGAGATATCACTCTCTTCAGAAATCCCTTTAGATCATAAATTTGGTTTAATCCAAAAACACTGTTCTATTATATCGGGCCATTATAGTTATAACCTCCAGGGGCTTCTATATCCTTAATTCAGCCTTCCATCCCTCCATCTCCCCTGCCCTCCGCTGGTGAGCATCTTGGCCAAACATCATATTTAATTGTCTTAGAAATTCTGTATATAGGTTTTACAATCGTAACAATTCAAATCCAGGTATACTAAGTTGTTATAATTAAATACATCTAATCTTATTTTTTAATTTTAAAGATGTATTTCTTTTAAAGAAAGCAAAGATATAAATTTTTTTAGCTTTCTAGAGATAGTGAATTTTGGATAAAGAGACAGTTCAGCCAGTGTCTGGCACAAAGTAAGCAACCACGCAAAAAACTAGTATTTATTTAGCGACTAAAGGAAAGACATGAGGAGCTAGGTGAACCATTCACAAATCTACTTTTCTCTAGTTCTCTCAGTAAATAATACAGGATTAAGCACATCAAATCTACTATTCGGAGCTGAAATTCACAACCTTGTACTGCATATCAGACTAACCTATGGAACTTTTAAAAATATATATGTGCCTGGGCCCCACTACTGAGACTGGATCCCTCAGGACTGGGATGGACTGCGATACTTGTTTTCGGTAATTCTGGTATTTGGCTATCCATTTGGGAGTTCTCTAAAGTTTTTACTTTCATGACTTTGGATTTAGTCAGTTTAATTCACTCTGCCTCATCTGTTTCCGAGCCCTGGTGGTATAGCGGCTAAGAGCTCAGCTGCTAACCAAAAGGTCGGGAGTTCAAATCCACCAAATGATACTGGGAAACCCTACTCTGTCCTATAGGGTCGCTATGAGTCGGAATTGACTCAATGGCAATGGATTTGTTTTTTTTTTGGTTATCTGTTTTGCTCCATAAACACGACAGAAAAACTTAGAAATGTGAGTTCTAACACCGTCAATAGTAAATTATGCTCTCTAGTTCTGTGCTCTGTTGCTAACCAAAAGACCTGGCAATCTGCTTCCGTAAAGATTCCTAAACCAAACCAAACCCACTGTCTGCCAGTTGATTCTGACTCATAGCAACCCTATAGGACAGAGTAGAACTGCCCCATAGGGTTTCCAAGGCTGTAAATCTTCACCAAAGTGGACTGCCACGTCTTTCTCCCTTGGCTGACCTTTCTGTTAGCAGCCGAATGCTTAACACCGTACCACCAGGGATCCTTCTGTAAAGATTACAGCCTTGGAAACCCTATACTCTGTCCTACAGGGTTGATATGAATTGGAATGGACTGGACTATTTACAACAACAACAGTTATGTGATAGATATACAGATAAGACCTAAGTTTAATTTCAAGAATTTGCAGCTTTTTAAAAAACCAAAAATTATATTCTGTATCCTTTGTTGACAAGAAAAAAGTTTCTGTGCTCTGGGCTTTTCTTAGATTTTTAAACTTTAATTTTGTATTTCTCACTAATCTCAAGTGCCTTCTCTGTTGTTTGAAAGTTTCTTTTATATAGAGATCCAGCAATAAATACTCGAATGATTGAATGAATGAACCAAAATAAAATGAGATTTAATTTTCGAAGGATAATTTTAGTACTGTAAATTGTATTTTGAAAAAATGTGTATGTATACCTCAAAAAAAAAATCTTTAAAAGGTTTTCAAGTTATTTATTTATTTATGTATTTTGGTCTTTTTATTTTTTAAAAAACTGGAAAATTCAGAAAAGCATTTAAAAAAGCCACTAATTGCACAGTTAGTGATAAATATAGTTACCATTTTCATACATATTTTTTCAGCTTTTTTTTTCTTTTTTTAAAACCGCCATACCTAAAGTTCAAACTGGAATTAATTTGCCAGTACTTTTTTTTGGGAATTGTGCTTATAAAAATAAACATCTGTATTAGCTTTTAAAGTATAAAATGATACTTGGATACTGTAAGAACACAAACAATGTATGTTTTCGTATCAGAAAAATAAAAGTCTTTCTGTATTCCCCATGTCCAATCCTATTTCCCATGGGGAAACTACTGTTTGATATGCTTTTTTTTCAATCTTTCTCCTATGCATGTATATTCTAAAAAATAACAGTTAACTACTTTTTTTCTTACATATTGTAAATATTCCCGTGGTTCCTTAAGGATTCACTTAAAGCAGATTTTTGTATAGTCAGATCAATTAATCTCTTAATTATAGATGTTCCAACCATTGGCATTATGTTTATCAAGGCCTTCTCCGCTCGGAGATCAGAAAAGTATTCATCATTAAAAAAATAAATAAACTTTTTATTATAGTTTTATAGAAAACTTGCAAAGATAATACAGAGAGTTCCTGTATACTCTGCTCTCATTTTCTGCAATTGTTATCATCTTACTATGGCACATTTTTCATAGCTAATGAATCAATACATTGTTGTTGTTGTTAGGTGCCGTTGAGTCGGTTCCGACTCACAGCGACCCTGTGTACCACAGAACGAAACACTGCCCTGTCCTGTACCATGCTTACAATTGTTGTTATGCTTGAGGCCCATTGTGCAGCCACTGTGTCAATCCATCTCCTTGAGGGTCTTCCTCTTTTCCACTGACCCTCTCCTTTACCAAGCAGGATGTCCTCCAGGGACTGATCCTTCCTGACAACATGTCCAGTATATAAAACTCAGTCTCGCCATTCTTGCTTCTGGTTGTACTTCTGGTTGTATTAATTCTGGTTTTATTGATAATAATAAATACATTGTTATTACCTAAAGTCCATATTTTATTCAGATTTCCTTAATTTTTACCTGATATCCTTTTTCTGTTCCAGGATCATATCCAGAATACTACATTACATTTAGTCCTCATGTCTCTTTAGCCTCTCTGGCCCTGATAGGGTCTCAGACTTTCTTTAAGATTTTGAGGAGTTACTGGTCAAGTATTTTGTAGAATGCCTCTCAATTTGGGTTTGTCTGATTTTTTTCTCATGGTTAGGCTGAGGTTGTGTGTTTTTGGGAGCACAGAGGTAAACTGGTATTTTCATTATTTCATATGACGGGTGTATACTATGAATGAGACATCACTATTAATGTTGACTTTGATCACCTGACTTGAGGTAGTATTTGTCAGATTTCCCCACTGTAAAATGGCTCTTTCTCCCCCTCTTTCCATATTGTACTCTTTGGAAGGAAGTCACTACATGAAGTCCACGCTTAAATAATGGGGAGTTATGTCCTACCTCTTTGAGGGAGGAGTATCTGCGTAAATTATTTGAAACTCTTCTGTGTGGGTGATTTGGCTCTCTTCCCTTATTTATTTATTTGTTTCAATGATTTATTTATCTGTATGGACTCATGTATATTTATTTTATGCTTTGGGTTATAATTCAATGCTATGTCATTTATTTTGTTGCGCAGATTGTTTCAGTTTTAATCATTAGGAGCTCTTTGACTTGGGTTTTGTGCCCTTTGATATTCCCTGGTTGTTTTTTGTTTGTTTTGTTTTGTGGTTTAAAAAAGTGTTTTTTTTTTTTTTGGAGCACTTCCCTACTTTCTGACACTACAAGATACTCCGGGCTCATCTTGTTTATTCCCTGACCTACTCCTAGATCATCAATTATTTCTCCAAGGAGCCCTGTTTCCCTTTACTGTGGAAGGCATTAGAAACCAAGATTTAAGTGTTGGGTGTGCTCATTGCTACGCAGGAGTCATTGTATTGAGGTCCTCTCAGCAAGCAGAGCAAGAAAATTTATGTGTGTGTGCTAACCTGTGTATATACACACATCTGTATTTACATATGTAAATACCAGTACCTACATTAAGCTAAACATGAGGTCATACTGATATTTCCAATTCTAATCGAGAATGATATGATTCATTCTAGACTTCCCCCTCTTACTTTTCTATAACCTTCTACTTCAACACTGAGAAACCTGACTTCCAACATCTGCTATCTATTTACTTATTTGTTCAGTCCTGATATACGTGTATAGCGGTTTAAGAGTTGTTAACCCATATTGCTGTGGGAAGCAACTTTACCAACTAGATTACAGTGCTTATGGATAGCTCCTTTTGTATATAGTCTTACGGTTCCAGTCATTTCTGTAGTTGCTTAGGTCAACACTTCTTTTTCCCACCCCTACATTGAGGTTATGTCATACATTTGCAATACAGTTAGATTATTTTGTCACATCTACAAACCATTCTGGGATTCCCCATACTCCAAGTTGGTTAAAAAAAAACATTGCATACGTTAATGCTTATTCTCTTTGCTGTATGGGTTTTCACAAATGCACAGTGTCATGTATCCACCACTACACTACCATATGGAATCATTTCACAGTCTTAAAAATCCTCCATGCTTCACCTATTCAACCTTCTCTCATCTCCAAACCTCAGGCAACCACTGCTTTGTTTTCTGTCTCTATAGTGCTACCTTTTCCAGAGTGTCATATAAATGGAATCAAATAATAAAAAGCCTTCTCAGACTGACTTCTTTTAATTAGCAATATTCATTCAAGATTTAGTTATGTTGTTTCATAGATTTATTAACAATTCATTTTGATTCATTCATTATTTTTCCTAATTCTTTTATGATTCACGTCTACCTTTAACTCTTTAGTCAATCTGGAATTTACTTTGAAGTATGGCTTGAGGTAGGGATCTAACATCCTCACCACATAGTTAACTATTTTAGTCAATATCATTTATTGGAAAATTTTTTCTGCATTGATTTGAAATGCTTTTACATAACTAAGTTCACATGTATGTGATGTTTCTTAGCTTTCTATCAGATTTAGTTTTTCTGTCATTTAATTCTTACGCCATACCACAGAATTAGAAAGGTTATAGTTTTATTATACCGTTTAATATTTGGTTGAGTCCTCCTTAATTAGTCTTCATAAAAAATCTTGATAATTTCCTTCACATTGTTATTTTGAATGAATTTTAGATTTATTTTCTTATTATAAAAAGACACTTTGCAATTTTGGCTAGAACTGATTTATACTTACAGGCTAAATTAAAGAAGACGTAATATCTTTACAATATTGTGTGTTGCTTTATAGAAGCGCAATACATCTCTCATTAATTCAAACCTCTCATGCTCGAGCTTTCTTCCTTTGGGATGGGTACAGATATTAAGTTATTTTTAGATATTGTATATTTTTGAGTTTTCAACATATTTTCAGCAATTGTGGATTTTTAATTATTTTTGCTAAAGTATAATTTCTTGTATGTGGAAAAGTAACTAATTCATTTTCTATCAATTATTTGCACTGTAATACCTTACATTATATTTTTACATTGATTTTTCATAGATAATCATATATTTTTTCATTGTTAATCATATATTTAAATTATATATTTATTTCTCCTTTCTGAAATTTGTACTTCTTCCTTCTTTTTCTTATTTTATTACATTGGCTGAAATTTTCTGATGAGTGGAGCTAACAGACTTCTTTGTCTGTCTTCCCAATTTTAATGTAAATGCCTCCATTGTTTTACCAAAACAACATGTATTGTAAAGACACTACAGATTCTTGTATTCAAAGGAATTCTTCACACTTGGTGTGTGTTTTGAAAATGGAATAATTATTTATTAACTTACCTTTTGTAAAACAAATCATACCTTTACTTATTAGTTTACCTTATGAAAAGTATAACAAATGTCTTGCTTGTTTCTTACCCATTATATTAATATATAACTGGAAATATGATTAAGAATCTTCTTATTGCTGGCATTGGGAGCAGTGGGATTAAATGTTTGAAGTGTAGCATTTAAATAAACACAGAGCTTCAATTTCCCAATCACATGTTTTTGGGGCTGCAGTCCAGCATTGATGCTGTTGTACATTTAATAGAAACTTGCTGGGCTACCTGCACTGAGAAAAATATCATTTGGGCTAGGCAGGAATCTGGAATTTAAAGTTTTATTAATTTCCTTAAGCTCAATTATCAGCAAATATTTTAAATTTCGAACAAACTATTGCCCGCTGCTTGTTTTTGTAAATAAAAGTTTTATTGAAACACAACGGAACACATCATTTACATATTTTGTATGGGTACTTTTATGCAGAGTTACATAGTTGCAACAGATACTACAAGTCTTCAAAGCCTAAATTATTTACCGTTTGGCCTCTTAAAGAAAATGTTTGCTGACTTATGATTTAGAAAGCCTTTAGCATATAGAGAAAAAAAAAAAAAGAAGTAGTAGAGATTTTAGAATGTAGCTTTGTATTTCTTTATATTACCAAATATTCTTATTGGTTTAATTTTTTTTTTTTTAATTTTGCTTAGGGTTAATGACCTATTTTCTATTATCTGGGCAGGGCTGATATAAGTACTGGTATGGCATACTAATCAGTGTCCATTTTGTGGTTAAACATTTGCCCTTATTGATTGTTGCCTGTACTATACCAGTGATGAGAATATCTACTGGCACCCCTTATTCCAAGGTAGGTATTCATTTATTGTAAAACATGATTTTCATTCTAAAGTGCCATGAGCCATCTCATTTCTAGTTATTAGAACATGAAGTCAATCTCAGGATTTTCTATCTACTAGAGGGAGATATCAGTATAAAAAAAGATAAAACTCATTGTTAGTCAATATGTCAATCATTGTCAATCACAGATCGTTGATAAGTGCTACAGGAGAAATAAGAGTTGTATAAACCCTTTGGTGGGCAAGAGTTTCCAGCACAGGATTCTGGACAGTGAAAGGCCTGTAGTACTGATTCAGCTTAAATGTGAGAACTTCCTCTTATCAAGATATCTCATTTTCCGCTTTGCTGTCCTGGCAGTTAAGGTTACCTTGCCTTTGCAGTTGTTTACATCAGCGATGGTTCAGAAGACCGCCCAGGTTCAACGAGTGACAAATCATTACTGACTGTACAATGTAATTAAAAAGCACAGGCATTGATTAGCGATGAGCTCAACCTGAGACCAAAAAGTGAGAGACCCAGAATAGCTGGCAAAAACTTCTCATTGGATCTGTCTGAAATGGAAGATGTTTGCCCCTGCAGGCATGGCGTGAGGCCCATTGTGCATTTCCATTAGAGACTCGCACTGAATCCAGCATGCATTGATGTTGGCCTATTTATGAAAGGATGTTGAAAGAGGTTTCAGAGCTAATTGAAAAGAGCTGTTTCTAGAGTACAGTCACTTCAAACAACATGGCCCCAAAATTTGTTTCAGTAGTTTGGAAATTGGTGAGTTTCCATACTTAGCACAAGTAAATTAAACAAATGATTTGATATGAAAACTCAATTGGCATTCAATAAGATTTTGTTCTTTTTTTTTTTTTTTTTTAAATGATTAATTGAACAGGTGACTGAGTTTCTTACACCAGTCCCTGCCCCCATCTACCTGTGTTTTCATTGTATTGTCTATTCCTGTTCTCAGGGATGTCAACTGCAGCTGCTGAAATCTACCTTGTCCGGAGACAAGGCATACAGTTTCAACAGGATGCTGTCAACTATTGCTCAGCTACAAATTTTATCTTCTGGGAAAGAGGAATTTCTCAAAACCTGCTTTGCAATAGTAATAATAATAATAAGAAGAAACAACACTCTAAACATGCTTCCATAAAATTTTTCTCAAAGTAGAACTTAATAGAAAAAAACTTGGGGGCAAGTTGAACCTCAACCACACTGAAAATTGAGTGAATTTATGTGAACAGAATGCAAACATAATTATTAAAAAATGTTCTTCCCCAGGCAGTTTTCAATCAAGATCTGAAAGTATTAGCAAACATTGATTTCTCCTATAACACTTGTACTTATTATTGGACCTGATTTTTGTCTATTCTTAAAGCAGAAATTGAGGTCTGATAACTATAAGCTGGCATGGCCAAATTTACAAGACAGCCATTGCCCATGGGGGTGGGAAAACAGGGGATGTATAGCTGTTCCTCAAAGCAGAGGGAGAATCAGGTTCATTGTTATTATCTCAATTATCATAATTACTATGTCCTTAATGTTTTAACATTTTTTTTTTTTTTTTTAAGTTAGAGAGACTGGTACCAAGCAATTTAACCTGGTCAGGCATGCAGTTGGTGCTGAACCAGAAATAAGACACAATTTATCATCAGTCCCTTAGTCTGGTGTGGTTTGAAGAAAATAATGAGGTTTTAAAAGTGTAACCACTGAGGGATATACCTAATCCCAGTTTCTATGACTGAGATGGGTGTTAAAGACTTAATTGCCATAACATCAATTAGATTCCACTGCAACTGAGATAATTTGATTGTTTGAATGACTGAAGTAACCAGATTAAGATGGTAGGTGCAGTTACTTTGGCTATATTTGACTGAGTGGTGTTAGCTTTGGAGAAATTTATCAATTGCCTGGTGACTCCTTGTGTACGTCTTAGTTTCTTACTACTGCTATAATAGAAACACCATAAGTGGGTGGCTTTAACAAACAGAAATTTATTTTCTCACTGTTTAGGAGGCTAGATGTCCGAATTCAAGGCACCTGTTCTAGGGGAAGGCTTTCTCTCTCTATGGGCTCTGATGCAAGGTCCTCATCTCTTTTCAGCTTCTGTTCCTTGGTTCCTTGGCGATCCTCATGTGGCGTAGCATCTTTCTTCCCCCAGGTGTGCTTCCTTGCTTCTGTGCCTAATCTGTTCTTTTTATATCTCAAGAGTGATTGGCTTAAGATACATCCTACACAGATTGGCCTCATTAACATAATAAAAGCCCCTATTCCCACATGGGATTTCATCCACACGTATTTTAAAAAAAAAAAAAAACCTGTTGTCATCAAGTTAATTCCAACTAACAGTGACCCTATAGGACAGAGTAGAACTGCCTCATAGCGTTTCCAAGGAGCACCTAGCGGATGTGAGTTGCCAACCTTTTGGTTAGCAGCCATAGCTCTTAGTCACTACACCACCACAGGTACAGGGGTTAGGATTTACAACACGTATTTTGGGAGGACACAATTTGGTCCATGCCAGTTTGACAAAAGAATATATCCTCAAATTATTCCTCATTATCAGCTTGAGCACTTAGTGGCCATTTTGTAATAACATATCATTGTCTGCTTCCTGAAGGCCAGTGTGACTTTGAGAGATTCCAGATGTGTTCAGAAGAGCCAGGGCAGAAGATTAGGAATGTGGGAGAGAAAGGAGTAAGGCAGTCCTGGAAATCGCTTGCCTTGGAGGGTTCAAAGTTAGCTTGGACATGGTACCACTCACCTTCAGCTTGCCTTCCAATAGGTGATCGTGAGTTACCATGGTAGGCTTTTAGCACCACTGGCTCCAACTAGAACCATGTTGGACACCATCCTTAGCTTTATGGAATCCTTTATCAGATGCTCTCCCTGCGATTGTCTTGAATTAAACCAGACCTACTTGAAGTGACCCTTTGAGTTTAATACCCCCTTTAAGTTTAATCCCAAGTGGAATCCCTGGGGATGGCCACCTGAGGTGAGATGCAAGTGTATACTTATCAGGGTTAGGCAGCGAAACAGTTGAAAACAAATGTGATCTGATTTGAAGGGTACCAAGTAGAACATTGGTTATAAGGGACTTCATAAATAATGATTGCTTGACTGTTTAGAAAGAGAAAAGCAGAAATATATTTTTTCCTAATTCTAGTTAAGCATGCATAAGAGAAGAGGTGAAAAGAAGTAGATAGCAGGCCAAAATAACAATGACCTATTGTATTATAAGCCAGGCACTGCACTAAGCTTCACCTGCATTATTGTTACCAGGTGTCCAGGTTCTTACTCGACATGACTCCTATTGGCCAATAAACAAGAGACTGAGGTGGGAGAACAGGAAAATAATCTTAATTTCATTGTAAAAGGAAAAGGAGTCAGTCGGAGCTGCTGCTGCCAAGACTGCTTCCCAAGGGCAGGCGGGTAAGCTACTTTTAAGATTTACAAGTAGGGAGTTCATACAAGTTACGTCAGCAAAGTTCTTAATCATACTACACAGGTACAATGGGGTTTACATATAGCATTCAGGCAAAAGCAGGGTTCAAACGCAAATCTCGGGGGTAGAAGGGAAGCCAGCTAAGGAAACAGGATTTTTAATATAGCACTGTGGGGGCTCTGTCTCATTATCTCATTTAGTCCTCTTAACTGTCCTGGGAAGTAGATACTGTTATTATTCCCATATTACAGATAAAGAAACTGTTATGTCCAAGGTCAAAGTTACACACTTTATTTCAAACATACGTTTATCTGGCCTCACTGCTTCCATGTATGCCAGAGCAAAGCAAAGAGAGAGCAGACAAAGGAGAGAGAAATGGAAAAAGAATTATCTAGATTACAGACACAAAACCAAGACTTGTAGATAATTGGAGTCTCTGGAACTTAAATGCTTTCTAAATGATTTCCTCCATTATTTTCTAGGGCTGTGTATGGGAGCTAAATTCTTGGGGAGGTAGAGTAAGTAGCCATCTGACAAGCCCAGAAACAATTTTCCAACATGGTTAAAATTCTATTGTTAGGGGTAACAATGTGTGTCTGTGTGTGTGTGTGAGGAGGGGTGGTGTAGGAGGGCTGGGAGAACTGCGGATTAGGGGAAAAAAATTAAGACAGAAAGTCCCTCTTATACTGTAAATACAATCTGAGAATAATAGTGCATGAATTAAGTAATCACTGAACATTATTTTGAGTGATTTATGTCAGGGTAGCAAAAAATGATTTAAAAGCATATGGTAAATGTTTTCTTCATAGGGTTTATTTTATTGTGTTTTAAGCAAAAATTTACAGTTCAAGTTAGTTTCTTATACAAAAATACACACATTATTATGCGACCCTAGTTGCTCTCCCTATAATGTGACAACACACTCCTCCTTTCCACCTTGTATTTCCCATATCCATTTAACCAGCTCCTGTCCCTTTCTGCCTTCTCATCTTGCCTCCAGACATGAGCTGCCCATTTAATCTCATATACCTACTTGAACTAAGAAGCGCACTCTTCACAAGTATCATTTTATGTCTTATAGTCCAGTCTAATCGTTGTCTGAAGAGTTGGCTTCGGAAATGGTTTTAGTTTTGGGCTAACAGAGAGTCTGGGGGCCGCATCTTCTGGGGTTCCTTCAGTCTCAGACTATTAAGTCTGGTCTTTTTACTAGAATTTGAGTTCTGTATCCCACTTTCCTCCTGCTCCATCAGGGACTCTCTGTTGCGTTCCCTGTCAGGGTGGTCATTGGTGGTAGCTGGGCACCATCTAGTTCTTCTGGTCTCAGGCTGATGGAGTCTCCAGTTTATGTGGCCCTTTCTGTTTCTTGGGCTCATATTTTCCTTATGTCTTTGGTGTTCTTCATTTTCCTTTTTTCCAGGTAGGTTGGGACCAATTCACGCATCTTGGATGGCTGCTTGCTAGCTTTTAAGACCCCAGATGCCACTCACCAAAGTAGGATTCAGAACATTTTCTTAATAAACTTTGTTATGCCAATTTTCCTTTTTTTTTTTTTTTTTTGCCAATTTCCTAGATGCTCCCTGAAACCATGGTCCCCAAATCCATCCCCCTGCTACTCTGTCCCTCAAGGTGTTTGGTTGTATTCAGGAAACCTCTTAGCTTTTGGCTTAGTCCAGTTGTGCTGACTTCCCCTGTATTGTGTGTTGTCCTTCCCTTCACCTAAGATAATTCTTGTTTTTCTATTGTCAGTTTGGCCAGTGGTTTATCGATTTTGTTGTTCTTTTCAAAGAACCAGATTTGGTCTTGTCAACTCTTTCAATTGTTTTTCTATTCTCTATTTCATTTAATTCTGCTCTAATTTTTTTTTATTTGCTTTTCTTCTGGTGCTTGAGGGCTTCTTTTGCTGCTCTCTTTCTATTTGTTCAAGTTGTGGCGTTAATATGTCAATCTTGGCCATTTCTTCTTTTTGGATGTGTGCATTGACCTCTGAGCACTGCTTTTGCTGTGTCCCAAAGGTTCTGGTAGGATGTGTTTTCATTCTCATTTGATTCTGTGAATTTCTTTATTGTGTCCTTAATTCCTTCTATAATCTAGGAGTTTTTAATCAAGGTGTTGTTCAGTATCCATGTGTTTGATATTTTTTCCTTGCTTTTTCTGTTATTGATTTCTACTTTTCTGGCTTTATGGTCAGAAAAGATGCTTTGTAATATTTTGATGCTTTGGATTCTGTTAAGGCTCACTTTATGGCCTAGTATGTGGTCTATTACGGAGAATGTTCCATGTGCATTAGAAGAAAGTATACTTGGCTGCTGTTGGTGGAGTGTTCTGTATACATCTATGAGGTCAAGTTGGTTGATTGTGGCATTTAGATCTTCCGTGTCTTTATTGATCTTCTTTCTGGATGTTCTATCGTTCACCAAAAATGATGTGTTGAAGTTTCCCACTATTATTGTGGAGCCGTCTCTCTCTGTTTTCAATGCTGTTAGAGTTTGTTTTATTGTTGGGTGCATAAATATTTATTATGATTATGTCCTCCTGGTGTATTGACCCTTTAATCATTGTATATTTTCCTTTGTTATCCTTTGTGGTGGATTTTACTTTAAAGTCTATTTTGCCAGAAATTAACATTGCCACTCCTGCTGCTTTTTGATGGTTCTTTGCTTGATGTATTTTTTTCTACCCTTTGAGTGTTAGTTTGATTGTTTCTTTAAGTCTAAGTTGTGTCTCTTGTAGGCAACATATAGACAGTGTTTTTTTTTAAAATCCATTCTGCCACTCTCTGTCCCTTTATTGGTGCATTCGGTCCATTTTTATTCAGAGTGGTTATGGATAGGTGTGAGTTTAGTGCTGTCATTTTGATGTCTTTTTTTGTGCCTTGTTGATGGTTTCTTTGTTCCACTTGATTTTCTATGCTGAGCCATTTTTCTTTTCATCTTTTTCATTGTTGTTGATTTTGTATTTGATGAGTCTTTATGTTTTTCTTGTTTTTTATTTTGATTTGTAGGATTGTTAGTTTCTTTTGTGGTTACCTTAATATTTACCCCTATTTTTCTAAGTTTAAACCAATATTTTATTTCTTTATATCGGTTTGACTTCCTCTCCATATAAAACATCTATGACTATACTTTTTAGTCCCTCTTTTTTGTTTTAATGTTGTCATCTTTTACATATTGACATCTCTGTTTCCCTATTTTCAGTATTACAGCCTTGATTTATTTTCATGACTTCCATATCTGGGTTTATTACCTGGTTGCTCTGTCCTGTGTCCTAGTCTTGGGCTGTTATTGGCTTTCTGACTGGAGGACTCCCGTTAGTATCTCTTGCAATTTTGGTCTGGGTTTTGCAAATTCCCTAAACTTCTATTTATCTGGAAATGTCCTAATTTTGCCATCTTATTTGAGATACGTTTTGCTGGATATATAATTCTTGGCTGGCAATTTTTTTTTTCTTCAAGGCTTTATATATGTCATGCCATTGCTTTCTTGCCTCCATGGTTTCTGCTGAGTAGTCCAAGCTTAGTCTTATTTATTCTCCTTTGTTTGTGACTTTTGTTTGTCCCTAGCTGCTCTTAAAATTCTTTCTTTATCTTTGGTTTTGGCAAGTTTGATTATAATATGCCTTAGTGACTTTCTTTTGGGATCTACCTTATGTGGGGTTTGATGAGCATATTGGATAGATATTTGCTCATCTTTCACAATGTCAGGGAAGTTTTCTGCCAATAAATCTTCAATAATTCTCTCTCTTTTTTCTGTTATACCCCCTGTTCTGGTACTCCAATCACTCGTAGGTTATTCCCACATAATCCTTAGGGTTTTTTCATTCTTTAAAATTCTTTTATCTGATTTTTACTCAAATAAGTTGGTGTCAGGTGCTTTATCTTCAATCTCACTAATTGTGACTTGCATTGCCTCAATTCTGCTCCTATGATTTTCTATTGAGTTGTTTAATTCTGAAATTTTATTGTTTATCTTCTGGATTTCTGTTTGCTGTCTCTCTATGGACTCTTGCAGCCTGTTAAATTTGTCATTGTACTCTTCTATAATCTGCTTAAGTTCCTCTATTGCTTTGTCTGTGTGTTCCTTGGCTTGTTCTGCGTTTTGCCTGATCTCCTTCCTGATCTCTTGAAGAGTTCTGTATATTAATCTTTTGTATTCTACCTCTAGTAATTCCAGGAATTTATCTTTCTCTGGAGGATTTCTTGGTTCTTTGTTTTGGGAGCTTGCTGAAGCCATCATGTCTACCTCTTTCTGTGATTTGATATCAACTGTTGTCTCCAAGCCATCGATAATTTATTATATTTATTTATTTTATGTTTGCTTACTGTGTCCTAGCTTCCTGTTTTGTTTTGTTTTGATGTGAACAAATAGGCTGCTCGTGTGAGCTAGTTTGACCATTGGAGCCTTTGAAGTTCTAACATCCTGTCACCAGGTGGTTAGATTTATTACTAGGTAAAATTTTTTTTTTTTTTTTTTTATGTATGCCCAGGAGTCTGTTTACTTTTCTTGTATAGATTCATCTCGGGTGTCCAGATAGTTGGTCACCAAGTGTGTGGTGCAGGCTCTTACCAGTCCTAGATGGGCAGAAGTGATTGGAATAGGCACAGGTATCTGGCTGCAGCAGGGGGTCATGTGCTGAGCAAGGCAGGGGGTTGACAGCTGTCTCTGAGTGTCTCGGAGGAAAGTGCGTCCCTGTTTCCTACAGCAGCCGGACTATAAGCTCCCAATGTGGTTGGTTGTAAGGAATGGGAGGAACCACTTATTCTTGGACCCCCGTTTTAGGTGGCTAGGTAGTGTGGGTGGAACCACCAGTCCTTGGGTCCCTGATGTGGGTAGGTAAGGACCCTGCTTAATTGGCAGAAAGGTGTCAAATGGCACAAAGTGACCACTCCACCATATAGCTGATACAGTTGAAATTAGACTTCAGATATATACCCTGTTGTACTGTGCTAATGAGGGCCTACGCTGTTGAAATGAGCCACATAGGCCTATACAGGGGTGAAAGGCATTCAAAGTCTGTGGACCCCTTATGCCTGTGCCTAGGTAAAGGAACTGTGCCTGCCCCGAGTTCCTGTCTCAGAGGAGCTTGCAGATTATTTTTCTTGTTTGTTAATTTGTTCCCTCTCCAAGGCCGGGAGAATGGCTCAGGACACATGATGGAACCTACTTCTGGCCCAGGGGATACAGCAATCTCTGAAGCCAGCCTGGGACCCAGTGCAGAATGGGGAGGGGGCAAGTAAATGGGAGAGAGATTTTTCCCAAAGGGATGTTTTTATATCTGCATTGTAGGTTAGAGGCGTGTACTTACCTTTCGCTGATCGGATGCTGCTTTTCACTGGGTCTGGAGGCTTGAGTAGACTCTTTGCTGCTCAATCACTCCCGATGTGGAAAATGCATCCCAAGTGGCACTGCTTGCCTCACTGCTTGAGCCAGCGGATCTGGCCTGCACCGTGCCAGTTCCTGCTGGGTCAGGTCTGGAAGCTCCTCATTGCTTCTGAACCATCTCTGCGTCCCCTTGCTGCTCAGTCTGATTCCTCAACTTTGTCTTTGATGTTCAGGACGCCTGAATTTTCATGTATAATCAATTCACTTGCTTTTTGGGTCTTTGTTTTAAGAGGGACCACAGGAAGCATCTGACTACTCTGTCATCTTGGCCCACCCTCTGGAGTTTTTTTTTATAGTTTTTATTCTTGAAAGTGTCACACTTGTTTTTAACTGAGTAGTACATTCATTTGGTCTAAAAAGAAAATAAATTATAATCAGGTATGCATGAGGTTTGTGTACATAACTTTTCTTATCCCCACTTTGTATATATAATCACCTTTGAATTTCTTGTTACACATTAATAATAAAAGCAAAAGTAAATATGTATTTTTATGAACACTCTTTTTGCACAAAAGTAATAAAATGTGATTTTGTGTGCAAGTAAGTGTATCTGTAAGATATATCATGAACAATGGGATTGCTGTGGTAAAGGGTAAATATATCTGTAATTTTGACAGATATTGCCAAATTGACTTCCACAGCAGTTGTATCCACATATTAGACTCTACAGAGAAACCTGGTTTTCTGTTTATAAATGCTGACCAAATTATATGAGAGGGGATGGCATATTGGAAAGGGCAAAGGATTTCAATCTAGGGAACTTGTATGAGGTTACTTCTCCACCTGGAGCCTCACTTTCCTTATCTATAATGAGGGGGAGTAGAATGTACTAGTTTATACAGTTTCCTCACCAAAACTTTTTAAAATACTAAGATTGTGTATTTCTCATCATTATCAACACTGTGTAGCTCATGCTTAAATTAGCCTACTTCTGCGGTCTTTTCTAATATCCAAAAGCAAAAGCAAAACCTCTCAACTGCTCTTTCACCAGAACAAGTTTCCTAAGAAAAATAGCCACTATCAGTCAGTTTAATGAAGTGAAGGGAAACTTAGGTGCTACCTAGACTACAATTGAGCCACCCAGCCGTTTGACCAGCTTACAAGCATCACATTTCACTGCTGCTGTGATAGGAGCTGTAAGTTTTATGGCATGGGCAGCAGCTGGCGTCAGCTTCATCAGGTGAATAGCTATGTGACGGTGATGCGATCCGTGTCATATGCTCCTGGCACACTGTTCCCACAGGCAGGCACTGTCAGCTAGCCACGAAGAGACTTTCTGTTTTGCGTGCACTGTGGTGGGCTCTCCAGTGATGGTGCTTAAAGGCACCTCCTTGACAATTGCAGGAGGAGGATTGATCATATTAAGAGCCTGTGAGAACATGTTAGGAGAATTCTGCTGTGTGTTTTTATTTGAGGTCTGGGTGGGAATGCTACTTAGAGAGAAGGCAGCGACAAGGCCAGTATTGCTTGGTGTTCTGAATTTTCTATTTTACCATCTTATTGCAAGAGCACAGCCACTAACTATATCTCCAGAAGGCTGGCATTTGAATCAGGAGATAGTTATTGTAGGCTACCTCATTATATAAGTATCCTGTGTGGTTTTTTGTTTTTTCATTCTGGCTCTGAAGGTGTTAGCAGTAGAGAAGGGAAACCTTCTGTAGCTCATGGAAAAAGAGAAAGAAAGAAAATATTATTTGTCGAATGCCTACTCTCTGCCCAACCGAGCTGGCTGCTTTACATGCAAGGAAAGACAGAAGCTAAATTTTTGTTTCCCCATGGAAATTAGCAAAGCCTTTTCACTCTCAAAGTTCTGCATAGCCTGATTTCAGACCCAGGAAATGAAGACCAAAATCGAATGCTGCACTAATTATATCTATTATTATATGACAGGGAGAGAACATTTATTGAGGAGCTGATCATGCTTTAGATGTTGTACAGAATACCGTGGATGCAACAAAATTAATTGCCTCTGTGCAGATAATGCTGCCTAGAACACTGAAGTTATCAAATCCCCATCTCTTCAAAGCCCCGTACCTATATTGCTCCTTATCAGAAAAAAACCCACAGATAATAGTTCCCTAGGAGTAAATTTCTCGTCTTATTTTCCCTTTTCATCTCACAGATAAAAATTGCTATGTGAAAAGATAATTCTTTCCAACTGCCAGAATCCATTAGAATTTCTACAGCCTGATGCTCTTTAAGGTAAACACGCTGTATGCATTTACTGCAATAAACTTATCGTATTTACATTTTGATTGTCGAACACTGTACAAATTGCACATAATTGCCTTCTCTACGGCTACACTCTTGCTATTTGAAACTTTTGAAAATCTTCCTCATCTGGAATTCGGTAACAGATTAATCTTCCCATCAAATACGGGGACAGGAAATTGTCTTCTGCAGTTGTATCCTGTGAGGACACTACTAATTAGAAGCCATTTCCTGCTCTTTGACCACTTTCTAGCAGCTCTCCCCGGAGGTCCAAGAGATGTCACGTGACAACTTTTGAACTGAAGCCCTTGCTGGTCAGTAAGACTTGTCTATGTGCTGTGTTTGGAGATAGTAAGAATCCAAATTATTTCCAGATCTCTGCTCCCTGTAGACCAGGGTTTCTCAACCTTGGCAGTGTTGGCATTTAGGGCCAGGTAATTCCTTATTGCAATGGGCTGGACTGTTCATTGTAGGTTGTTTATCATCATCCCTGGCTTCTACCCACTAGAGGCCAGTGGTACCCAGGCCCCCAGTTATGATACCAAAAATGTCTGCAGACATTACTGAATACCCCCTGGGGTGTGTGGGGGGATGAGGGTAAAATCAACTCTGATTGAAAACCACTGCCGTAGAGCAATTAGAATTGCATTAAGTACCCGAAGTGGAGGGAAGCTCACTGGCCATGTCAGAAGACAACTATTTGGATGAATTTCTCCCCTCTCTCTATGGAAATGCCAGATGAACTCGTTTGCACATTAGCTTCTTTTCCAAAATTTCTGTGTTGTGTGAAATAAGAAAAGAGGCTTGACCTCTCTGAATCTGTTTCCCTGTGTATAAAAGACTCCATAGAAGTTTTCAGAATCCAGGTCTGGTTTTCTTTTTAACGCATGCAGTTGGTGGCCTAAAAATGGTAACTGTAATTTCCAAGGATGACAGTGAAATTTGTATTTTGGGTTGGTAACAATTAGAATTAATATACTCTTTAGCTTCTGTCATCATGTTTGAATGAACTCAATGAAAAAGAAAAAGGTAATTTATTTATATCTCTCAAACATGTGTTTGCTATTTTGAACGACAGATTCTTTTATCATTGAGGAATAAGAGATAGTTGGCCCCAATACTCTATGTTTCTTCAATCTTGTGGTCCATAATACGTACACCTGATACACCAATTTTAACACTAATAGCTCTTAATCATTTACATATCTGCCTCCCACTTGTAGATGTCAGCTTCTTAGTGGTAGGAAATGTGCCTTTTTATGTATAAATTTCTCTTGTCCTCATGATCTAGTGCAGTGCTTGGAACATAATGAGTCATCGTAACTAGATTTTTAATTCCACGAGAAATGAACTATATTTACTTTTGTCCACCATTGTTTCTCCGGGACCTAGCCTAGTATGTGGTACGTAAGGGACATTCAACCAATATTTATTGGACAAATGAATGATTGGAACCCACACTGGAATATCGTGGTTGAATCTTGCATGCGTAGGTCAAATGACTGTGGCTTCATAGTTGAAAGGAATTCAAACTAACTGAGTTTAACTTGTTTAAGCCAGGTTTTGGAGAAAAAGTACTTTGGCTCCCCTTTTATTTGGTTTCTTTATAAAAAAAAATAACAAACCAAACCCACTGATGTCGAGTTGACCCTGACTCATAGCTACCCCATAGGGTTTCCAAAGCTGTACATCTTTAAAGGAGCAGACTGCCACATCTTTCTCCTGCAGAGCAACTGGTGGTGGTTTTGAACCATTGACTTTTTGGTTAGTAATCAAGCCCTTTAACCACTGCACCACCAGAATTCCTTTGCTTTCTTTATAGGCAACCCAAAAGAGAGATGTGGGAAGCCCAATTAAATGCCTGCAAAGGTACCCTGACATCTTCTGATGGAGAAGTTTAAATTGGTGTGACCATGGATTTCTCCTGATGAACTCAGTATCCTACATCTAATTCAGTTGAAAGAAATGAATGTTTTTCTTTTATTTATTTTATTAGAATTTTTTCCTTGTACATTTTGTTTTTAGAGGCAGTTTAGCATAATGGTTAAGAACACAGATTCTGCAGTCAGACTCTCTGAGTTCATATCCTGGCTGCACTATTTATTAGGTGTGTGGCATTACAAAAGTTGCTTAACCTTGCTGTTCTTTCATTTCCTTATCTAATGGATATGTGAATTTAAAAATGGTACCCACCTCATAAAGATACTATGAGGGTTAAATGAGTTACCATAAGTAAAGTACTTAAAACCCTTAAAAGGCATACTGAGTTAGATAGTACTATTTTTTTTTCAAGTCGTTTTATATATATATATATTTTTTTTTTCTTCAGGTAGAGGAATTAGATTAATTCTTATATTTTCCAACTTTAAACACATTTGAATAATTGATAAGAAGCAAAACCCCACTCTATAGAAACTCTTAGAAAAAGACTGTCCAAACTGCCAGCTTTTGAAAGCACATAAGCCTCATGCCACTGCAGAGACATAGCTGGCCTCGTGGCCCTAACAAAAATGAGATGCTAATGAGGAATGCAAAGGGAACAGCTTTAGGGGAAACAAAGGTGTAATGCAGCAGAAATTGTATACTCAGGGCCTTCCATTTTGTAAATATTTGGATTGGTGGAAATTTGTTAATTGAGGCAATTGATTTTCACCTGAAAATGGTAGCAATATCTAATTCATTAAAGCCTGAAATAACATCCTTTGGGCCAAATGGGGTCATTCCATTCTTAACCTCTTAGTGATATATTAACTGTAGGAAAGCATTTGGGTGCATATCTTAAAAAGTGCCACATTAACAGGAGTATGTGTTGGGAAAAACAAAACAGAACGAAACTGCACCAGCACCTTTACAGAGAAGGGAGAAAGGCCCCCACGGCCTCCAGCCCCTGCCCTCCTCTTCAGCAGTATTTTAAGGCCTGTGTTTAATATTGCCAGGCCTAGTTGAGTGATAAATGTAACTGTATAAAAATTACTTATTACAAGCTGTCATGCTGCCTCACTCACATCGGCTGGGCTGGAGGCATTGTACATAAAACTTGAATCTCTACCTTGACAGCGTCAGCCACACTGGCTTTAAAGTAAAATGCTTTCAGTCATGAATACAAAACATAATTTACCTTTTCATAATACTTCAGTTTGAAACAAGTTGGAGAGCTCGTGTTACGGTCAGACCTGTACCTGAGCAGAGTGGAGAACCAGTGAATTCCAAGCTGTCACCTGAAACACACTTCTGCCTTCCTGCCATCCCTTTGAAGCAAACTTAAGCTGTTAAATAGTGGGGCCTCTAATTTTTAAAGTCACATTTATGCGTAATTCCTTTTTGCAACTCTGCAGTGACAACACGTTGTCAAGGTGGATTAGTTAGTTTTGTAAATTGGCATCTGTACTGGAATTCCTGACGGAATGATGTTTTCTCCTCTTGAAGCTCTCAGACCCCTTCTGGCAACTGATTGTTCAAAAGGTCAGAGAGCATTCACTGATACAGACGTATTCTTGAAAAATAAAACGCTTACCCACTTGCAAACACAGTCCAGTCTATCTTGAACTGTCTCAAGCCAGCAAGACCTTCAAGCCAGTGGTTCAGACCAGTGAGTGAGTCACCCCTGGCTGGGGACTTGTGGGTTAGTTCAGAACCTCTGCTAATCTAGCCACTGACTACAAACTGCAGATGTCAGCTAGATGGAAATCGAATGTGAAGGTTCCAAGGAGACTCTCCATAGCACAGCTGATTCATTGTGACTGTTTTTATGGTTGGTCATGATGCATACAGTATGTGAGGATCCATCTGTGGGGGCGACTGCCCACCAGCTTCCCTGCCACACTGGTAGACCAGGACGCAATAGGAATGGAGCTACAGATGCCTCCTGTTAGCCCAATTCCGTTTGACAATGTTCACATTCAGTTAGGGCCCAAAGTGCTTGTACTTGTCAGTTGGGATAAATGATGAATAGTCCCCCTGTGGAAAGTGAAACAGAATGGCCGAAGGAAAGACTTTTCTTTACTGCTCCTCCATGCTCCACTCCTCAGCACCCATCTTGATGAAACAACTCCTGCATTTTCTGCTGCTTCCCTTTGCTGGCTATATGACTGCAGGAGAAAAGACGGCTGATCTGTAGGGAGGTTCCATGTCACGGTCTGTTCTCTTTTTGGAATTTTAGGGCAAGTGAAACTGATTCTGAAGGGGAAGTAGTAGGGCAGGGAAAGTGTTGCCACTTAAACGAAGACAACTCTCCCAGAAATACTGGATTTGGATTTCATAGTTTGCCTGGTTGTGTCTGTATAACATCTTTCCCCATGGAATGTAAAATTTAAACAAGCATCGCTTTTCATTCGTACAAAAGCCCCATCAGTCAATACAGTGCTCTTTTTACCAGAAGTTTGAAGATTTCCCAACATGGAGCTCCATGATCCCTTGTCCAGTTCTTTTCCTCCAACATGCCTTCCTTCCTTCCAATTTGCTTGCTTTGGGCAGCAAACTTCATTCCTGACCTCTTAGCATCTCTGTGCCGTCATCATACCTCCAGTTAGGCAATATTCACCTCCTCTTCCTTCTTCAGTGCTACCTTCTCTGATGGATGGAAGTAAGCTTTTCTTTATCATTTCAAGATAAATAAGACTCATAGGGTAAATCCCAAGTTAAAAAGATAAAGTTTTTTCCTTCTAGGGTTTTGTGCCCTGTTCCACATACGCCCTCAACCATAGGACCATTTCAATGAACGTGGAACCAAAAAGTCATGTCCTGTCATGCCATATCGTATAATGTCATATTCCCATTTCAAGAGGTATTTATTTATTGATAGAAATTTTACCAATGAAATTTTTTCCTGCTGTATTATTTTTTCTTTCTCTGTATATTGGTATAGTTTCATTTGAGTAGTTTGTTCTCCCGAATGTGGGGGACCCTTAGATAATATGCATTTGAACTTGGAAGTATATAAGCTGGTTCTAGGTACAGATAATTTGTTTTATGTAAGATCTTGAATAAGTCCTAACTGGATATGAATGTGTACTAAAATAATGTTTGATTATTTTCAGGTATTAATTTACTTTTAAGGTGTGTAAAAGTTGAATGGGTTTTTAGTAGGCTCTGGAATATAGTATGAGATAGTAGTACTAGATTCAATGAAAACAAACCAAATTCATTGCTGTCGAGTCGATTCTGACTCATAGCAACCCTACAGGACAGAGTAGAACTGCCCCATAGAGTTTCTGAGGAGCACCTAGTGGATTAGAACTGCCAACCTTTTGGTTAACAGCCAAGCTTTTAACCACTGTGCCACCAGTACTAGATCAGTGGTTCATGTCTGAATTTTTTATGTTCCACTAAAGCCACTGAGAGCACATTTATGCATTTGCACATTTACAAGTGTTTTATTAGTTTCTTTTAAATTTACATTAATCATGCAGTAATATTATTGAGTATTATTTTGGGAAATCACTTCTGAGATTACCCCTGTTCAAACATATGCCTTTGAACCAGCTAGGCTAATCACTTTCTTTCAAGCGCAAACACACTATTGCTATGTATTTAAATCTTTGGCACATGTATTGATTTACTAATACATTGCATCAGTATATGGGATGCAAATAGAGTCAGCTGGAGTGTGGGGGAATGTCTTTGCATTAAATAAGAGTTATTCAGGATTCACTGTGGGTTTTATAACTCTACTAGGTGCCCAGGAGAATAAAAGATGGTAGATGGTGGTAGGATCTAAACGAAAAATAGTTGCTGTTGAGTCTATTCTGACTCATTGTGACCCGATGTGTGTCAGAGTAGAACTGTGCTTCATAGAGTTTTCAATGGCTGATTTTTTGGAAGTAGATTGCCAGGCCATTCTTCCAAGGCATTGCTGGGTGAGCTTGAATCACCAACTTTTCGGTCAGCAGCTAAAAGCATTAACAGCTTGTACCACCCAGGGACTCTGGTGGTAAGATTAAAAAAGAAAAAAAAAATTTTTTTCATGCTTTATTTACTGTTAAATTGGAGAATATGTTAATAAATACTGTAGAAGCTCAGAGAAGTGAGAGATTAATGGGTCCACAGAGAGGTGCTCTGTGAGTATGATTTGGGAAGTCAGCGAGGAAGAGAGAAGGTGGGGCAGGTGGGAATTAGGCTGGGCGTAGTGGGAGACACAGTTGTTCAAGTGGGTTTTGAAGGAATTTAACTGCAGAGGACACAATGGGAAGATTGGACTTTATCCTGGAAACCATAGTGATTTAGATGCCCACTTGCAGCGATGAAAGCCTGTGTGCGTGTATGTGCGTGTATACAGAGGAAGGGAATTAATATTTGTTAAGTGCCAATATGTGCTAAGTGTGGTTCTAAGTGTTTTGAGTATATTATCTCATTAGTCCTCATAGCTATGAGGATACAGAAGGTATAATTATTTGAAGTGGGTAAAATTATTCCACTTTTGCTGTGAATGCTGAGGCAGAGAAAACATATTCCTTGTCTAAGGGCATTCATCTAGTATTGTATAAACCCAGACGCTGAATCTTGGACTGCTTGACACCAGTGTCCAGGGCCTTTGGGGAGACCTGATAAAGAGAATGTGTAATTCATCATCTGAATATTGTGACTTACTAGTTTGTACAACATACCAGTTAGAACATATTGGACAGATATCTGATTTAACACATTTGATTTAATTTAGCATGTGCCACTCAGCATGTGCTTGCCAGTTTAATGTAACTATGGCTGATTTAAGTGATAGGGCAAGAAGAGAAGGTTTTTTTTTTCTTAAGAGTTCCAAATAATCTTTTGTTTGAACTCACATCTGTTGATTTTAAACACTTTTGAAGTTGTTCTTTTAACACATTATTATTAATCTTCAGTCATTACGAAAATTTCTAGATGGGAAGACTGATATTGAATTATTGTTACACACATAACTTTATGTCATGATCAGGCACCAAGGCAGCCCTCCTATTAGCCAGCTGTTGTCAAGTCAACTCAGGCTCATGGCAACCCCCTGAATGTCAGAGTTGAGCTGTGCTCCACAGGATTTCAATGACTGATTTTTCAGAATTAGATTGCCAGGCCTTTCCTCTAAGGCATCTCTAGGTGGTCTTGAACCTCCAACTTTTCAGTGAGTAGCTGAACATGTTAACTGTTTGCACCACCCAGAGACTCCAAACCTCCTACTTGTTGTTGTTAGTTGCCATTAAGTTGGCTCTGACTCGTGAGAACATTATGTATAACAAAAGGAAACATTGTCCAATCCTGTGCCATCTTTACAGTAGTTAGTCTGTTTAAGTCCATTGTTGTGGTTGTTGAGTCAATCCATCTCATTGAGTGTTTCCCTGGTTTTCACTGACACTTTACTTTGCCAAACATGATGGCTTTCCTTGCAATTGTTCTTTTCTGATAATGTGTCCAAAGTAAGTGAGCTCAAGTCTCCCCTTCTTCTCTTCTAAGGAGCATTCTGGTTGTATTTCTTCTAACACTGATTTGTTCGTGACCAAGGGCCCCGGCTGCTGAACTTTGAAATCCATCTCTACATTGCCTCAAGGCCACACCTTCCATGGGCACCTCTTTTTCAGGAGTCTTGGGCTCAAGGACTTGCCCAGGGTTTGGCTGAAACTTTTTTAGACTGTAGGGCAATCTAGGTCATTTCCATCTGACTTTCTTTCTCTGGCTTCTTCACTCAGGGTCAGGCTTGAATCACACACAGTCTGATGGCTCGCCTGGCCTTTCCCTGCTTCCTCTCTTTTTCCTTTTATACAGGCCTTTCCCCTAATAAAATTGTTGCACATTCAATGCCGTTTGGAACCTGCTTCTCAGAGGTCCCAGACTAACACAGTTAGTTTATATAGCCACTTATGGGAGAAATAAACTAATGTAAGTTCCTTACGAGAAATTGGTAAACAAATTAGCTTGAAGTTCACACAAATATGTTAAAAGATATTTAAGGTGACGTTTTTTATTTTTCCTTGGTTTGCATATGATTTTTTTCTCTCTCTCTTTTTTCTTTTTTTTTTTAAATGATGTATAACTATAAAAATATTTCAGAAAAAAAAAGTTTATGGTCCCATACCTAAAATTTATTTTAATTTTTGCATACAACTATTGGCCTTTGGCTTCATATATATGTATTTTATATAATTGTAACTATTGTAGACATACCATTTTATTGTCTGCTTTTCCACTTAATAAACATTTCCCATGTCCACGTAGTTTTAATATCTTTTTAATGACTGCAGATTACAGTAGTTTTGAAATTGTCATATCAGTCTCCTACCATGAACTTTTTCATTGTTTCCACCTTTTTTGGGGGTGTCCTAAATATTCTGCCATTATTTTTATTAAATAAAATATCTTTGCTACATTGAAATTTTTCCCTAGTAGAAATTCTCAAGAGAGTTTGTGGGGCTAAGGGAGATGATAATCTTTATGTCACTTGCTATATTTGGCTATTTTGTATTTCCAAAAGGGCAGCACTGTCCCACCAGCAGAAAACGAAAATTCCAAATTCAGCTTCACGATGCCAGCACTGAGCGTCGCACGTTACGTGATGTTCTTCTCATCTTAAAAGAGATGCTGTAAGCCTGCTTTAATTGGTACTTCTTTGATTAGTAACAAAGATAAACATTTTCAATTCATATACATTCCAAAGTAAAAAGAAAAAAAACGACATTTAATTGAAACAAGAAACCTTTATAGTAGATTTCAGTATTGGTGTGTTGATTCAGTTGTTATCCAGCTAGGATTATTTCTTCCCTTTAATTCTAGGATTACTCAGCTTTGTGCTTTTCCAGGCTGGAAAGGGCTATTTCTGCCCTTGAGCGTCAAGTTGCTGTTCCTTTTTAGTTCCGTGACACCAAGACAAAGCAACAGCTACTTTTTACTGTAGCAGGTAGAAGACATCCATATTGTAGATTATTTAGCATCATTTATTTATTATTGTTTTACCCTAGGGAACTAATAGCAAAAATCATAAAACTGCTTAGAGGTTATACTATGGAATCTCATTCTTCTTCACACATATTCACGTTTCTAGGACCGAACAAGAATAAACAGGTGAGCCCCCTCTGAAGTGAGCACAGGCAAGACTGAGGATTCCACGTGGGCACTGAAGCCTCATTTCATTCAGGCTTCTCCCAGAGAGCAGGAAGATAAGTAACTTAACTACGGATGCACAGCCGTTTAGTGGCAGAGCTAGGATTGAAATCAGAACTTCAGAGTAAACTCTTTATTACAACAGAATACAGTATTTCTTTCTTTCTTTTTTTTTTTAATGAATGAATGACCATGCCTGGGCAAGAATTTTGGCCCCTGTGTTTAGGACATTTTAAGAAAAAAAAAAAAAAGCCCATATTATCAAGATTTATAAAGGAATAAAGGAGCTGTGTAGCATAGTTAAGTACTCAGCGGCTAACAAAATTTTGGCTGTTTGAACCCACCCAGCCACTCCTAGGGGGAAAGAATTGGCGATATGCTTCCATCAAGATTACAGCCAAGAATATCCCTTCGGAGAGTTCTACTCTGTCATATGGGGTTGACTATGAGTCAAAAACAACTTGAGGGCACCGAACATAAGGGAATAAGGTATTCTGCATCTGCCAGCCTATAGAAATTGAACTTCTTTATGTAAGGATGCAAATTCCAATGGCCAATTTTTAATAGTCATCATACAACTACAGGGCTACATAGTAGAAGCAACATGACCTTCGAGTCTACCTCTGTGGAAGTACACTTGAAGAGGCAAATTAAAGATTTGAGGCAGATGCCAGTATGCAGTCTTAAACAAACATTAAAAACAAAGATGAATAATATGTATGAGAGAGAGAAAAAATATGCAAACTAATATAGTCTGATGTCTGCTTTTAATTTTTTCAATTAAGTACATATACTGTGATAGTAAAAGGCACGTGTTAGACAAAATCAGATTTGTTTAATTCATTTAGAAAGCTTTGCTTACCAGTCAACAATTTGATTATGTTTAGGTTGAAGCTTTGGTCAGCTTACATGGTGAGAGGCTCATCTAATAGAATTTAGTTAGGAGGACTTGGACAAGCATTAATTAACAAGTACCGTATCACTGTGTCCCCAGAGTTCTGCTGTACTAGACAAATGATGTTTTTTCAAGAGGAAGCTGAGTGGCACATCTGTAATTTTTTTGACATGCACCAGATCTTTGCATACATCTAGCAGTTAAGGAGCCTCAAGTGATCTTAAAATAGTTTCAAGTTCTCAGGACTTAATTCATACTCATTTCTTTTGTAGAGTGTTTCTCCTGTTCTATGGCAATACTGATTCTATGGGCTACGAGTACTGTGAGTGGCTTGAGAGAAAAAGAAAGTTCTGTGGATAAATAAGTTTGTGAAATGAAGATCAATCTGTGTTGGACATAGTCAGGAACTGATAAAAATATGAGAGTGTATTTGTGCTACCATAGTTGTAATTTCACAATCCCTCCCAAATGAACTGCTGTCTTCCAGGGAAGTTGGCATGAGGTGGAATGCCTTTATGTAGGCTCTCCGGTATGAAGGTGAGCTTGCCTTTCTACGCCTAATACCTTGTCCTCTCTTACCTTACTGTCCTAGCAGTGAGCTTCCCACAAAGGAAACTCTCCCTGATCCCTGGAAAGGAGAAAAAGAATTCCATCTCCTTCCCTCTGTTTTTCTCTGTTGACACCAGCAATCAGGATTTGGTAAGCTGTGTTCTACTTTCTTTGCTCAGATGGCAGGCTTGAAATGGTCAAAATCGTAGGTAGCTTTCTCATCAGTTGCATATGCTCATAGACTAGTGAGAGACAGAAATACACAAAAAATGAAATATTATAAGATGCGATCAATGCTATGCAGATGTGTAAAACGCTAAGGGAGTGCACAAAAGGTAGTGACTGCACTTGAGAGGATGTGCTGGATATTCTCCCTTTGCTCTCTTCAGATCCACTCTTCATTCTTCTCCCTGTGCACCTGGAAGCTGGAGCTGACCTCTGTGATTTCACAACAGGTCCATCCTCTTGCCCGCTGGCTTCTTTCTGAGTTTGGTTAGTGGGGACACCAGCAAAATAATCAAGGTATTTATTCTCCTGGCTCCTGTACCCAGCAAAGTTTGCTTTTGCCTCCATTTCTTACCAGCTTCTGACTTTTGGTCCTTCTCTACAACCAACCTTTCACCAGATCCCAGTTAAGGCTCCCACCTCTTGTCCCTGGAGGACTAGGGGTGGTAATGGTTTCCTAAGGTTGTGAGCCTTGGTGGGCTTCATCATTCCTTGTTAATTTCTCTTAACTCTGACTGCACCTTTTTAAATAGTCTCTTCTTTATGTGCTCCTTAATTACCTCTTCATAAAGTTCCCTGGGTGGTGCAAATTGTTTGCACTTGGCTACCGACTGAAAGGTTGGCAGTTTGAACCCACCCCATGGAAGAAAGACCTGGCAATCTGCTTTTATAAAGATTATAGCTAGGAAAACCATATGGGGATCAGCTCTACTCAGTAAAACATGGTGTCACCATGAGTTGGGGGCTGACTCAATGGCAGCTAACAATAATAACAACAATACCTCTGTTGAGTGCATTGTCTCCTTCCTGTTGGGTCCCTGACTAGAAACTGACTGAACAATGAAAGGAATGAATCACTGCAGAAAAGGACAATGTCAAGAGCTTATTTAACCTGGAAATATATCTGGGCAGGGGGTGCCGTGTGTTCTTGAGGTCATTTCTGAGAGGAGTTTTGACTTCTTTAAAGATAAACCTAATATCTGCTCTGTTCACTTGGTGCTTATCAAACACCACCTTGAATAGTTGGCTTCTCGTTCATGTGTTTATGAGTTGTCTTGTTATGAGGGAGAAGGATCATTAAAAAACAAAACAAAATAGCTGTATATACCTCCTGAAGGTAGGGTTGCCAGATTTAACAAAAACAAAACAACCTAAAAAACAGGACCCCGAGTTAAATTTGAATTTCAGATAAACAATGAATAATTCAGTATAACCATCTTCACGGAATATTTGGGTGTGTAGTAGACTTTTTTTTTTTTTTTTAGTAGACTTATAATATGTTTTATCTGACAACCTCCCTATCTTTTACATAGTGGGCATTTTATACATGCTTCTTGATTGATGGATTTAGTTGTTACAGAAAATAAAAGCCCTCAGAGTAAAAAAAAAAAAAAAAAAAAAAATCAAGCACTGACCAAGAGTTGCTACAGGCAAAATGTATCAGAAATAGTCAAGTGTCTGTGAGGGCCAGCACTGTCTCCCTCTGGGCTACACTTGGTCCTAACATCCTTTTTTTTTTTTTTTTTGTGCATAGCCAGTTTTATTTATGGCTGAATGATGATATGAACATCTGTATAAATATACATCTGTGTGTGTATATGTATCTGTATATATATGCATACATATCTGTATATATATATATATCTGTATATATGTCTCTCTCTTTCTCTGTCTATATATATATCTTTCCTGTCCCCTCCTGCCTTCTAGTCCTTGCCTCTGGGCTGGCATGCCCCTTTAGTCTTGTTTTGTTTTGTCTAATCTTTGGCTGAATGGTGAACCTCAGGAGTGACTTCATTACTGAGCTAAATGAGTGTTCGGAGCCATACTCTTGGGGTTTCTCCAGTCTCTGTCAGACCAATAAGTCTGGTCTTTTTTTTATGAGTTAGAATTTTGTTCTACATTCTAAAGTCCTTCTTTTCATCAAAATGTACCTGGTTCCTCCAGACTGTGATCTGTTAGGGAAGCTGTGGAGGACAATAGGGTAAAGAATAAATGATTTGGATAGATGGGGGTTCAAATTCTAGTTTTGCTAGTTGATAGTAGTGATGCCTGGGGCAAGTCATATAAACACTTTAAGCATCAGTTTCCTTAACTTGTACAATGGGAATGCATACTGCCTTGTTGCTGTGTGGGTTGAATACTATTGGAGATGGTATGTGCTGAATGCCTAGTACAGTGCCTGGAATGTAGCAAACACTAAAATGAAGTATAGCAATGATTATAGAGGTTGATGACCGAATCACAGAAATGGCTTCTTGGTAACAAAATGTGACTACGCCTGGAACCTTAGGGAAAAATCTTACAAATTCAGGTATTTCTGAGAATATAAAATACTATAAGAAATCTCATAAGAAAAAAAAATTTGTAATAGTCTTTTTGGGGAACATAGAGATCATATCAAGCCAGGAGCTGGCTGCTTTGCTTTTATAGATAGTCCTAGCTCTTAGCTAGGTAACCACCTTTGGAGTACAGAAATTATGTAAAGAAATAAGAACTGGACCTTTTGATGACCCCTTAAATCTCATGACTGTATCATTACAAAAATTTATTTTAAAGTTTTAGCCAACTCTGATGTTATCAGCTATGGATGAAGCATTCTAAAACGTGAATTCAGATCTTGTACATTTATAGTTAATTTTTATGAAGGTGACATTGCTTGGAGCTTTCTTTTAAATGTGATGTCTTTAAGCACATGCCATAAGAGAATCTCCTCACATAGGAACATGTACAAAATCTATTTTACCTTCAACTCTTGCCAAATATCTATCACTTCTGTAAATTGCTCTTTTTTTTGTACTCAAAAAGGTATTTGGCTCCAACTCAGAATTTGAAAATCATTAAAGGAAAATAGTAAGTGATTACAAAAATTCTTTAAGCTTTCAATTAATGCGTGGTTCAATTTGACAGAATGAGATGCAGAAATTTCTTTTTATAGATTTTCTTATCGGGGAGGAGCTAACATTTTACAGATGGTAACAGACAGGTAAAAAGGATAAAAAAAAAATAACTCTTTAGAGGATGCAGTTCATACCTTTATTTATACAAATATATTGTCAATCCCTATTACATATTTTTTTTTAAATTGCCCTCTATGGAGAAAGTAACAAATAAATGGCATAATTATATAAATGACCTAAAAAAATAGATAAAAGAATCTGGTTGGGTTTGGTCAAAGGAAAGGCCAGCTGCAGATTGGAGGGCACAGGTGAGAGGTTTTTAAATCAAACTGTTGCCACTGAGTTGATTTCCGACTTGTGATTACCGCACATGTTTCAGAGGAGAACTGTGCTCCATATGATTTTAGTGGCTGTAATCTTTGGAAACCCTGGTGGCATGGCTTAGCAGTTAAGAGCTACTGCTGTTAACCAAAAGGTCAGCAGTTTGAATCCACCAGGCAATCCTTGGAAACCCAATAAGGCAGTTCTACTCTGTCCTTTAGGGTTGCTAGGAGTTGGAATTAACTTGATGGCAAAAGGTTTTTTTTTTTTTTTTTTTTTTAATCTTATGGAAGTAGATTGCCACTCATTTTTTTTCCTTTGTGCATCTGGTAGATTTGAACTGTGAGCCTTTTGGTTAGTAATTGAGCACAAACTGTTTGCACCATCCATGAACCTTGAGATAGGTTAATGAGATGGTTAGTTTTGCCTTAGCCATCATCTGTTAAACTGAACGTTTTAGGTCTCAGTTTCTCCATCTGTAAGAGGAGTTGGACTAGATTGTTCCTTCAAGCTATTTCATGAATTTAAGATTCTATACTTTATTTATTATTTTTTTTCCAGCATAGACAAAAGATTATTCCAAAGCCTGAGTTATCTGCAATTAGCAAAAGTCCTGAGAAGCGAACTAAATGAAGCCGACAGGTAGTAATGTCTGAGACAGTCCAACTCAATCAGAAGGTGATCGAATTGGTCCTCCTAGGTCACCAAAACTTCTCTCTAGAATTGTTGCTTCATGTCACAGGATCCAGGTAATCCTGTTTTAGTGATATTGTTCTAATCAGATAGTGTCTGGGGCACTCAGATTTGAATCATTCTGATGTTATTTTAGGCTAGTCTAAGAAGCCCAGAAATAAACCAGCTAGTGACCGATCTAATGAGGCCAATTCTATGGCTTTGTTTGAGGCCAGGCAAGGGTGAGTTTGAAAACATTGGGGTTGTACTGCTCTCTCCATCTTTCATTTCCATGTAAATTCAGTAATAGGTTTGAGGCGCCAGCAGAAACACAATGTGCTGAACACAATTCTTTCAAAGAGGTTATTTCTTGAAGAATTATTTCTTGGAGTAGCAGCAGCTATTTAAAGCAGCATGTATGAAAAAATTGAACTAAAGAAATATGCTTTTCTCTTGGTGTTATCCTTCTAAATTTTCTATATCTTTATAGATGTACCATAGCTAGAGCCCAAATATTTGTACTCCAATGAGCTTTTAAAAAGATTCAATCCTTGTTCCCCTAAACCATGATTTTGATAAAAATGATTTGAACTAGCTAGCATGCTTTTATATTTCATATAACGGGAGACCAAGTATAAAATTTGAGAAATATCTTTTCCAAGAGAACTGTGGCTCTGTTCACATATTACCATTTTAAAAGTCTAGCACTTTAATATTTTTTCTCAGTCATCATGGTGGCAAATTGCTTACATGAATAACTGTTCAACTGAAATTAATGATCACTACCAAAGAGAACACGAATAGTCAACTTAGAATATATCAGCATGTCCTTTCTGTTTGGTGCTGTGGAACGACAAGAACAACAATTAAAAAAAAAACCCACAAAACTGGTTCTCATTTAAAAAAGAAAAAAAATGGATGTGGATTTGTAGTCCTGACCTCTGGAAACAGAAAGGTGAATAAGTGTTTGTTATTTTGTGAGCGATGCAACTAATTTTCAGAGGAATGCAATGTTTGTTAATAAGGGTAAATTGTATTTTGACCTCTTCTTCTGCTGGGCTTGGAAGTTTAGAAGTGCTATTTGTCACATCCTGATATGACAAATTTGGAAAGCTGAGTAGCTTGTGGCCCATACACAGGCCTAAGGACATGGGAATTCTCAGTTCCAGCCCTACCTCTGTTCACAGAAACCAGCAGTAGTTCAGGGAATATGTTAGGATGGCCTGGGACTTTCAGGAACTGGCAATGCCTACCTCAGTTGGCTGAAAATTATCCTGGAGTATCTGTAAAATATAGACTGAGGAACACACAAAAATAACATCCTAAGAAGCCCAGTTAAAATTGTATTCCTTCTTTTTTGAAGTCTTTATCATCTTAAAACTAGCATATTCCCCTAAATCAGAGTTATGTATTATGTGTTAAGGGAGCTCTGGTGGCACAGTTTTGAAGCACTTGGCTGCTAACCAAAAGGTCAGCAGTTTGAACCCACCAGCTGCTCTGCATGAGAAAGATGTGACAGTCTGCTTCCCTAAAGAGCTACCGCCTTGGAAACCCTGTGTATGGCGGGGCGGGGGGCGGTTCTACTCTGTCCTATAGAGTCACTAGGAGTTGGAATCGACTCGACAGCAGTGGGTTTTTTTTTTTTTTTTTCCAATCATGTTATTACCAGTGAGAACTTCGAAACTAAACTCTCAGTCATTCTACTTTGAAATCCACTTAAATGCAGCCCCTGGCAAAGTGTCGGTATATACTGCAGGAATGGCTTTCTGAGATGGTATTTTTGTCCATCTTTCTGTCTCTTAGTGTGTAAGCTCCCTGGGGGAAGATGCAACATCTACTTTCCCTAATACCAGATTCGTAGACAGCAAATGCTAAAAAGTTTGCCGGACTTGATACATGTTGACCCTTAAGAACATTAAAAAGATGGAGTTTTTAAAGGGGGAGGGAAAAATGACAAATGGGAAAATTAGACCTATTTTTATATCTCAGTTCACAATTGTAGATTCTTCTTTTGATTCTTATTTGCTAACATCAAAGTGACTGATTACTAGGCAGTGAGCCTGTTAAGATCTGTCATTCGTTTAAAAGGAAAAATGTTCCCTTTTAAGTATTCTTGATTAGATCGAAAGTCTTGTATTTTCTTATCTGATTTAATACAAAGAAAAAAAAGAATGAGAGAGAGAGGGAGAGAGAAAGCAAAAGCCACAGAGGAGAGGTAGAGAGAAAGAGATAGAGAGAGAGAAATAGAGACAGTGAGAGAGAGAAAACGCAAAAGGACCAGAGTTTTATTGATTGTAGGGCCCCCACATCTAAGTTGGGGTGTAGACCACTGATGGAGATGTGTGACTTGCTGATCCATAGCCTGGATCCTCCACTGAGCCTGCCTTCATCTTTCTGAAATCATTCTGGGTTCACATCTAGCCACAAGTAGCCTTTTTTCAGATGTAGAAGCAGATTCTAAGAAGTCTTGAACTGACAAGAGAATTGTGGCCAGGGAATAGAGGCAGAATCAGTAGAGTACAGAAATGGATATTCTTAGACCCAGAGAAAGGAAAGGAGAAAACAACAACAACAAAAACCTCTAAGCTTCCCTGTGATAAATCTTGCTGATATGAAAAACCTGTCATATTTTAAACACTCTGCAAAAACTACTCCATACATGTTAATGTTTTCCTGTGGATTAGCTGGTTAAGGTAATAGCCATATACATTTAATACGCATAGAATAATAGATTAACATTTAAACATATTTTTGTCAAAGTTCTTTGGTATCCTTATCGATATAAAATGTTCTGGCATGTCAAATTATAAAAGATTATTTTATGCATTTTGAAACGATTGGAATGAAATGAAGAAGCAATAACAGTGAAAGATGTTTGATTACAGTGAACAAAGCAAATAATTTGAATTTTTTCATAAAAGTTGAATGTGGTAATAATTATGCTTATTTCTTTTGCAAATTCTACAACTAAAAGAATGTCTTCCATTAATAATCCCTCCAACAATTGGCTAAACTTTATATTTATAAACTATCACTTGGTGTTTATATTGGTGGAATGCCTGAAATATGCCCCATGTAAACCAATTAATAAGTGTAAATTTAGGTAAGCTTCTTGAGAATACATATTTCTTACCGGTGTCTTAGGTGGTATAAAAGATAGAATAACTGATAGAATAAAAGGACTGGATGAATGGTTAGAAAATGGAACATTCTTTGAAAATAGTTTCTGTTCTGATGTGTGGTGTGGCAGTTGACAGTCACTGCATCATGAGATCCTGTTTTATTTGACAGTCCCTTTTAGATCCCTGGTGGCGTAGTAGTTAAGAGCTTGGCTGCTAACCAAAAGGTCAGCAGTTCAAATCTACCAGCTGCTCCTTGGAAACTCTGTGGGGCAGTTCTACTGTGTCCTATAGGGTCTCTATGAGTCAGAATTAACTTAATGGCAAGGAATTTTTTTTTTCTGTTTGTTTTTTAATCAAAAGTTTAGCACAGAATAGAGCACACATAGAATAGAGATACAAGAACAGACATGGTGAGCTCCTTTCATAGCCACCTGGTCGTCACTGGTTTTAGATAATATGGTTAGGTTCTCTTCTTTCTCTGTTTATTTAATTTTAAAAAAGTTTTAAAGCATGCCTGTTGCCAAAAAGCTATATAACACAATATGTATAAATATAACATGATCAAAATCACAGATTTGTTTCACAGTTAAGAGGCAGTGACCTCAAAACAGAGGTGAAGTGCTAGAAAATTAGAAAACTACGATCTAGGCTCTGTTTAATTTATGCTTTATTTATGGAAGAGAAAAAGGAAAATTCTGGAATTGTAATCCTGGACATAAATTTGTACCCCTTGCAAAAGAACACTGGAATTGGCATCTTACAAAACAGGGAATGGATTATAGGAAGGCAACTCCCTTAAGGCACGTAGATTAAACACAGGTACCATGGATTCTATTCTCAGATCTGTCAGTAATTATCTGTGACACATACAGTATTCATCATGAAATGACTAAGCAGTAATGCCCAAGGAAGTATTATTTGAGGAATTATCACAGGAAAGCTTATGTCAAGGTACACGTAGGGCAGCTCTTTTCATTTCAGGAGGCAATAAATAAGCTAATATTTTGAGTTCTCAAACTGTTTAAAGCTTTTGTTAAGAATAATGGAGAAAATTGGGAGTGGATAATGGTGATGGTTGCATAGCATGATGAATGTAATTAATGTCACTGAATTATACATGTAAAAATGTTGGAATGACAAACGTTTTGTCGCATATATACTTATCACAAAAAGCACTGTTCTCTGCGTTATTTCATATAATCTTCATAACATCTCTGTGAGGTTGATATTATTATTATTAGCATCCACTTTTAGACAGAAAAGAAAGAGTAACAGACTCAGTAGGTTGCTCAAGTTCACCCAGTTAGCAAGTGGCAGAGGTGGGATTTGAACTCAGGCTGTCTGACTCTAGAAAGGGCCTGCCTAACCGCTACTGTTACACTTCTTACTTCTACTCTGCCTACCAAGAGGGCCTTCCTATAAGCGTAGCGACAAAACACTACAGCCACCAGAGAAGCTCTGATCCACATAGAAAGAACCCAGATGTGGCACGCTCAGGTTAGAATACTATTCTGAGGGCTAAAATACCAAGGTGACCCATTACTTGAAGCGTGTACCAAGGGCCCTGAAACAAGTAATTCAATCCCAATTCAGGCTCCTTTGAGTGGGATGTAGCAGTGGGGGACATGAAAGATGACTCAGGAGGACTAGGCCCAGGCATCGTCACTTCCTTGGTGAAAAGGAATTGAAGATTGGCATTAGAACTCATGGTTCTTACTTTATATTAAATATATTTCAGAAGTTTATATAGTATGAGGTCAGTCATTTCTGACCAGTTTTCTCCTTGACTTCAGAAGGTTGGTAATATGTGTCAAGGTTTTGATGTGCAGAATAAATAACGTGAGGTAAACAGCATCTTTTAGATATTTAAAGTATTTGTGTCATGTTAAATGAATTATACCTTAGTTTCCTAATCCTTAAAGTAAAGGAGTTCAAGCAGATGAACCCTAAAAAGCCCTTTTCATTACAAAATCATTGTAATAAGGGTCATATAAAAATGAGGATCATAGCCTCATTGTGTTGTCTGAAATAGTGTTTCTCATCTCAGACATAGACATTCATTTTGGACATAGACACTCACTTAGAGTTCTTTACCAGAACTCCACAAAATTATACTTCATGGTGGGCATGGGAACAAGGGGTAATTTCCTGGCAGGTCTCCCCTGTACACCTTCTTCTGCTAATGGTATGGGAGGTCAAACCCTCTTCAAAGGTATACACTTTCAGGTGTAATTCATTTCTGGCCTTATCTTTCTTCTCCCAGAGCCACCCTTCACTTCAGGAAGACAAGATACCTGGACACCTTCACTGTCTCTAGACAGCAGTAGTTACTGCTAGCAGGGGTTAGGTGTCTGTAAGTTTTGTTGGGCAGTATAGAACTGGTATGTTGTGGCCTTTGTTCAATGCTAATTGGCTATGACTGTGTTACTTGAGGATAACTTGAAGCCTGAGAAGTGCCAAGAAAGGTACAATTCCTATATGATGATGGATAATTGAATATTTTTCCTTTCTGTTTCACAGCCTGGGAACACCAGGTCTCTAAGCTGATTTGCCAGTTTCCTTCACTACAAATGGTTCCTGCTGGGCTGATCTGTTCTTCCACTTGATCCTCTGGCACCTGCCCATGTGGAGGGGACTCTTCAACACAGCACATCTGTTGTAGCCTCACAGATTCTTCTGCTGCTTCAAAGCCATGTGTGCTGAAGAGTCGTTTCGCAGGGAAATCATCCAGCCTCAACCACACAGTTCAGCAATTTTGCTGAAAGGAGAACAGTCTTGGCTGCACTTGATGAGTCAGGATGACATTAGCAATCTTGCCTTGTTTCTGCTTCGCAGAAGGAGTAATCACCGCTTTTATCCTTAGTGTGTGCCTTGGCCATACGGATAAGTCATATGGTTTTCATGCTTGAGCTGTATTGGGCCTTATCTATTTGACAACACCTTCTTTATAAGACCTCTAAGTAGAAAGATTCTGTGAGTTTTATTTACAGTGAAACAAAACCCTTAAACTGCATTCCTATAAATTTTCCATGTAGTTGATGGTTGCAGTTAAAGAGCAAGGAGGGGTGTTTTTGATGAAAAGAACCAAAGATTTCTTGTTTGGTCTTTTAGCTCTTTGAATTATTTGTTGCCTCAGCTTCCTTTATTCAGGTTCTTATCTGCCATTTGCCTCAGTTTGTTAATCCTACTTGACATATGTACAGGGGAGCTAATAAGCTTGCCTTGGTGGAACCTGCTCTGATTTTCACTGTTCTGTGGATGAGTAAAGATTTTGCAGTTTTTGTTGGTGCTGTTAGTAAGCCATAAGCCAAGGAGAGAATTTTAGTTTACACTTTGAGCTTTCTTTGTCTCATGTCATTCTGTCATGGAAACTGCCACACTCTGGGGCTCTTGATTTGTGTTTATCACTCAGACTAACCAGCTGAGGGCTTCGGTTTTCTTCTTGAAGGTAGGAATCACAAATTATTATTACTATTATTATTTTTTGTATTTCCAGTAAATAATATTGTGCCTGTTTGAATGCCTGGGTGGATGAATGAATTAATCAATAAATTGCCAAATGAATAAAGAAATTTTGGCCTAACATTTGATATTATTCATAAATGGCGTTTTGGGTAAATAGTCTTATATTTGAAAGAGGTTCCTTTATAGATCTTGGAAAACTGAAAAATGAACCTATGATAAGTTTTATCTATCCTACAGTCCCACCAAGTACTCCCTATCCATCACAACTGTGTTAGCATTGCTTCTTTGCTGAGGCTGTACTTCATGAAAAATCATGCTCTCCTGGCGGCCATAAAACCCCCGACATCTCCAAAAGCTCTAATCCAAACGATCACCTCTTCTTCCTTGAAAGTTTCTCCTTCTTCTCTGAAGTTACACCTTTCAATTATTTCTCAGTGCTCCTTTCATGGGACCCTCTTTCTTCTTCTCCCAAAATATTGGTAATTTCTAAATACCCAGTCTCTTCCTCTATTCTTTCACTTTCTTTTTTTCATTTTTGAGAGAACATCTGCCATCCACCATCTCTAGACACATCTGTATCTGTCAGTCTGACATATCTTTTATGGACCAGGATGGGCATTTTCAACTGCTTGTTCCACATCGCCAGTAAGATGTCCTACCAGCCCCTCAAACTAAATATTTCTTTGAACCAATTTTCAAAGATTGTTTCCTCCTCACTTTTTTTTGTTCTGATGAGGGCATTTCTCTTCTCTTAGTCCCCCAGGCTCCAAGTTTTGATGTCAGCTTTGATTCTTGGCCTTCATTTCACCTTTAACCATGGGAAAGTCCTATGGATTATGCCCCTAAGCGTGTATCTCTCCCATTTGTCTTCCCCGTTTCATACCATAACACTACTTTATTTCGGGTTTTCACACTCCCTTCAAACATCTTCCGAGTTCACAGCTGATCTTTCCACCTCCAGCCTCTATTCCAATCTGTAAATTTGATTTCTCAGGCTTTTGCCACCATCTGTTATTCCAGGACATCCAGCCTCCAGATAAACTTTAATCCTCATTTTGTTATGCCCCCATATTCTCCTACTGATGGAGACGTTCTATGTTGTTATTTTCTTTACTTTCTGTCGTCTTTCTACACTTACACGCCCTTGCACATGCTGTACGTTTTTTATTGGAACTCCCTTCCTAACATATTTGCCTCTTAAACTTGTGTTCATTTTTGAAGTTTCAATTCTGGCATCATTCCCTTTAAAAAAAACCTCCTATTATTGTTCTGGGATCAATGGCAACCATATCAACAGTTGGGAAGGTGGAGAAAAATTCTGCCTTTACCTTTTCTTGTTTTTATGGCATTATACATAAATGTCTATGATATAATAATATGGTGTGTTTAAATATTGGTTTATATGGGAGCCTGTCTTCCTCACTGAATGGTGAGTGTCATGACAATGAGACTGTCTTATTTATCTTTTTTTCTCTAATCAGTACATATGGCTTGTTCTGTGGTGGCTTGTGTGTTGTTCTGATGCTGGAAGTTAGGCCACAGGTATTTCAAATGCCAGCAGTGTCACCCATGGTGGACAGGTTTCAGCAGAGCTTCCAAACTAAGACAGACTTGAAGGAAAGATCTGGAAATCTACTCCTGAAAAAATTGGCCAGTGTAAACCTTATGAATAGCAGCACAACACTGTGTGATATAGAGCTGGAAGATGGGCCCCTCAGGTTGGAAGGCACTCAAAATACGAATGGGGAAGAGGTGCTTCCTCAAAGTAGAATCGACTTTACTGATGTAGATGGACTAAAGCTTTCAGGACCTTCATTTGCTGATATGGCACGACTTAAAAGAAAAAACAGCTGCAAAATATCCATTAGTAATTGTAATGTGGAATGTATGAAGTATAAATCTAGGAAAATTGGGAGTTGCAAAATGAAATGGAATGCTTTAAAATCAATACCCTAGGCATTAGAGAGCTGAAATGAACTGGTATTGGCCATTTTGAACCAGACAATCATATGGTCTACTATTCTAGGAACAACAAGTTGAAGAGGAATGACTTGCGCTCATTGTCAAAAAGAACATTTCAAGATCCATCCTGAAGTATAACACTGTCAGTGATAGGATAATATCCATATGCCTACAAGGAAGACCAGATAATACGACTATTATTCAATTTTTTTTTACCAACCACTAATGCCAAAGATGAAGTAATTGAAGTTTTTTTAATAACCTCTGCAGTCCAAAACTGATCAAACATGCAATTGAGATGCATTGATAATTGATGTTGACTGGAATGCAAAAGTTGGAAAAAAGAAAAAAAAGGATTGGTAGTTGGAAAATATGGCCTTGGTGATATAAACCATGCCAGGGATTACACGATAGAATTTTGCAAGACAAACAACCTGTGCATTGGAAATACTTTTTTCAACACCAAAAATGGTGACTGTACACAGAAATCAAATCACATCTGTGGAAAGAAACAGGTGAGTTGTGGGATGACATCAAGGACATCATACATGAAGAAAGCAAGTGGTCATTAAAAAGACAGGAAAGAAAGAAAAGACCAAAATGGATGTCAGAAGAGACTCTGAAAGTTGCTCTTAAATGTAGAGTAGCTAAAGCGAATGGAAGAAATGATGAAGTAAAAGAGCTGAACAGAAGATTTCAAAGGGTGGCTCGAGAAGACAAAGTAAAATACTATAATGAGATGTGCAAAAACCTGGAGATAGAAAACAAAGAGGGAAGAACACACTTGGCATTTTTCAAGCTGAAAGAACTGAAGAAAAAATTCAAGCTTTGAGTTGCAATATTGAGGGGTTCTGTGAATAATGATTGTTGAGGATGGTGCAGGACCGGGCAATGTTTTCATTCTGTTGTACAGAATAGACTCAAGGGCACTTAACAACAACAGCAATGGGCAAAATATTGAATGACACAGCAAGCATCAAGAGAAGATGGAAGGAATACTCAAAGCCACTATACCAAAAATAACTGGCTGACGTTCAACCATTTCAGGAAGTAGCGTATGATCATTAACCTATGGTACTGAAGGAAGAAGCCCAGGCTGCACTGAAAGCATTGGTGAAAAACAAGGCTCCAGAAATTGACAGGACACCAACTGAGATGTTTCAACAAGTGGATGCAGTACTGGAAGCGCTCACTAGTCTGTGCCAAGAAATTTGAAAGACAGCTACCTGGACAACTGACTGGAAAAGATCCATATTTGTGCCCATTCCAAAGAAAGGTGATCCAGTGGAATGTGGAAATAATCCAACAATATCACACACTAGTAAAATTTTGCTGAGAATAATTCAAAAATTGTTGTAGCAGCACAGAGACAGGGAACTGCCAGAAATTCAAGCCGAGTTCAGAAGAGGATGTGGATCTTGGCTGAAAGCAGAGAATACCAGAAAGATGTTTGCCTGTGTTTTATTGACTATGCAAAAACATTTGACTATGTGAATAATAACACATATGGATACCATTGCAAATATTGGGAATTCCAGAACACTTAATTGTGTTCATGCAGAACCTGTACCTAGACCAAGAAGTAGATGTTCGAACAGAACAAGGGCAACTGTGTGGTTTAAAGTCAGGAAAGGTGTGCATCAGGGTTGTATCCTTTCACCACACTTATTCAATCTGTATGCTGAGCAAATAATCCGAGAAACTGAATTATACGAAGAAGAACTTGACATCACGATTGGAGGAGGACTCGTTAACAACCTGTGATATACAGATGATATAACCTTGCTTGCTAAAATCGAGGAGAACTTGAAGCACTGAAGTAGATCAAAAACTAAAGCCTTCCCGTATGTATTACATCTTATCATAAAGAAAACAAAAATCCTTACAGCTGGATCAATAAGCATCATCATGATAAATGGAGAAAATATTAAAGTTATCAAAGATTTCATTTTACGTGAATGTACAGTCATCACCTGTCATGGATTGAATTGTGTCCCAAAAAATATCTGTCAACTTAGCTGGGCCACGATTCTTAGTTTTGTGTGATTGCCCACCATTTTATGTGATTTTCCTATATGTTGTAAATCCTACCACTATGATGTAATAAGATGGGCTATTGGCAATTATATTGATGAGGTCTACAAGATTAGGTAGTATCTTAAGTCAATCTCTTTTGAGATATAAAAGAGAGAAGCAACCAGAGAGACATGGGGACCTCATACCACCAAGAAACCAGTGCCGGGAGCAAAGCATGTCCTTTGGAGCTGAGGTTCCTGCTCTGAGATGCTTCCAGACCAAGACTGATGCAGCACAAAGGCTTTCCTTCAGATCCGACAAAGAGAGAAAGTCTTCCCCTGGAGCTGACGCCCTGAATTTGGACTTCTAGCCTACCGAACTGTGAGAGAATAAACTTCTGTTTGTTAAAGCCATCCACTTATGGTACTCCTGTTATAGCAGCATTAGGTGAGTAAGACATTGCCCATGGAAGCAGCAGTCAAGAAATCAAAGGACATATTGCACTGGGCAAATCTGCAGCAAAAGACCTTTTTAAGGCGTTCAAAAACAAAGATGTCACTTTGAGGACTAAAGTGCACCTGACCCAAGCTATAATATTTTCAATCACCTCATATGCAAAAGCTGGACAATGAATACGGAAGACCAAAGAAGAATTGATGCCTTTGAATTATGATGTTGACGAAGAATGTTGAATATACAATGGACTGACAAAAGAATGAACAAATCTGTCCTGGACGAAGTACAGCCAGAATGCTCCTTCGAAGGCAAGATGGTGAGATTTAGTCTTACATACTTTGTACATGTTATCAGGAGGGACAAATCCCTAGAGGAGGACATTATGCTTGGTAAAGTAGAGAGCAAAAAAGAGGAAGACCCTCAACAAGATGGATTGATATAGCGGCTGCAACAACGGGCTCAAACATGACAGCGTTTGTGAGGATGGTGCAGAGCCATGCAGTTTCATTCTGTTGTACCTATGGTCGATCCAAGTCGGAACCTACTCCACGGCACCTAATAAAAACAACTACAGGCACTTTATAAACACTTGCTACTTGTACTGTTGAAAATTAACTTTAATAATTGTCTAGTATTTGGGAGATTCTATTTGTTGCTTTTCTTTTATCCAATTGAAAATTAGACACAATGAAGCATTATACATCAAACTTTTTCATTGTTGGCAAAACCAGATCAGAGATTTTGCTGGGCCTCCTACTTCTTTGAATTTATTTGCCCAGGCACAAGTGAATGACCTAGAACTGAAGTAGCAGAATATTTTTCCGGAGTAGAGACTGGAGGTGTGAGATGAGCTCCCCATGACTGAGCAGAAGTAGCTCAGGATGGTGAGAGAGAAAGCCTGATGGTTTGCATGATACCCACTGGAAATGTGGACCAGTCAGATTGACCATTTCTCCTCCTACGGGGAAAAATGAGCATAAGAGCACACAGTGACCAAGTTGTCCCAGGTTGCCCTTTTTAACCCTGAAACTTTCCTGGTTTTAACCCTGAATGTCCCATGAAGGAAGCCCTTCAGTCTGGGCAAACTGGTATGGTTGGTTACCCTAAAGTGGAGACAAGTATGGAAGCTTTCTTGTCAAAACTTCTGTGAATTGGTGGGGAAGTGTGAATTAGAGAGAAGAAAAGTTCTTTCTATTATGTCCCTTTACTGCTTAGAAACTATAGATGGGTTACCTTGCTGACCAAATTAAGTATAAAGTACTCAGCCAAGCATTCTTGAGCCTTCTCATTTTATTCCCAACACACCTTTTTGATTAATCAGCTGTTGCTCTGCAAATGGAAACCCTGGTGGCATAGTAGTTAAGAGCTGTGGCTGCTAACCAAAAGGTTGGACATTGAAATTCACCAGGCTTTTCTTGGAAACCCTATGGAGCAGTTCTACTGTATCCTATCGGGTTGCTACAAGTCAGAATTGACTCAATGGGAACGGGTTTTAGTTCTGCAAATATTTATTGAGAACCTGCTGTGGGCCAGTTGTTTTTTTAAGCCATGAGATAATATAGTAAAAAATAACGTAAAGAAGACTCTAAGCTTTCTAAGGGCAAGGTCTGTTGTGATGGGCAGTCTCTATGCTAGCCCACACTGAATTCCTTCACCTGACACCTTGTGATTGATGATTCCCTTCCCTTGAGTGTGAATTGGACTTACTGACTTGCTTCTAATGAATAGAGTAATACAGGTATGATGGGATGGTGGCATATGACTTCTGAGATCAGGTTATAAGAATTCAGTAGCTTCTGTTTTGGGCATTCTCTCTTGGGTCACTCTCCCTGAGGGATGCCAGCTTCCTTGTTATAAGGCAGCTCACATGCTGGGGTACTGAGGCATATCAACAGCCACCTGAGTGAGCTTGGGAGCAAATTCCGTTTCTTCTCCGCAGGTAAAGCCTTCAGATAAGGCAGCAGCCCCAGGGCACTGCTTAACTTCTACTCATGAGAGACTTTGAGCCAGAGGAATACAGCTGAGCCTTGCTGGGACTCCAGACCTACAGAAACTATGGGATAACAAGTCTTTGTTTTCTTACACTACTGAGTTTTAGGGTAGTTTGTTATGCAACAATAGATTACTAACACACCTACAGATGTGCTTATTATTATCATTTTTGTTATGGTATTCCTCATACAGTGCTTGGCATGTAGAATAAACCAAAAGCAAACCAAACCCATTGTAGTCCAGTTGATTCCAACTCATAGCGATCCTATAGGACAGAGTAGAATTGCCCCATAGTGTTTCCAAGGAGCACCTAGTGGATTTGAACTGCTGACCTTTTGGTTAGCACCACTACGACACCAGGGTTTCTGGCATGTAGAATATGTTTAATAAATAATTTTAACAGTGAATGAAAGAATGAATGACACAACATGATTCTTCACTTAAAGGACGTTCTGTTACCGTTAAAGACTGTAACACTTTTTTAGATCTGAGAATATGTCTTGGATACACTTTTATTTCCAGAACTGCTTATTATAATGTCTTATGTGTATAGAAACTTAACCATTCTTGATTGAATTTGACGTCTTACTTTTTTTTTTTTTTTGTTAATGCAGACAACCTGTGAGGCTGCCACTGTGCTGAATTAGAATGCAGAGGTGGAGCCTATTGGGATAAAATTCAAGCATGTATGAATAAGTGTAATGAAGACCAGTGAATTGATCGCAAGCCAACTCATAACCTCATAATGTTTATTTCATTATTTCTCCTTTTTGATGTTCATTACGTCAGTCACATCTTTTATCACTTGTGTAATTAGAGAATGGGGATGGGAAAAGGCAGAGAATTTTGTGACTCTCATATTCATAATTAGAGCTATAAATTGGAAAGACTTCCTTATTTTAGGAATTGACTTGATTCCAAAGGAGTGGGGATGCCAAATTGGAAATAGTACCAGCTCAGGAGTTATGAGATTTGAGTTCTTGTCCTAGATCTGGTAGTAACTAGTCATGTGATTACAGAAAATCAAGCCCTCTGACTATGCCTCAGTGTCCTTTATCAGTAAAGTGAGTGGGTGGGGCTAATACAAAGTTCCTTTCTAGGGAAAAAAAAAGTTTGTGACAGTCTTCTCTGAAGTAGGCACTATACAGTTCTTCCACACACACACAAAAAAAAACTTTAAAACTCTGTAAGTTTTAAAAAGAATGATGAAATTAATTGAATTAAAAAAATTAATAATTTGTGGATCATGTGTAAACTATGAAAAGCAAAAGTCATGTGAGTCAGAATGAGCTCAGAAGCCTGGGTTCTGAGAATAAGCATATGCCTGCTTGGGAACTGCAAACCCCATTACCAACCCTAGTGCTGAAGCCCTTATGGGAAATTGACCAATGAAATTGGATAAGATTCAGTAATTGTCAGCAATTGACTAATATTTGCCTTTTATTTCTTGTCAGCATTTCCAGGTAGGAGCCTCTCTGTCTGAAACATACCCAGTAAATGTTGTGGAATGAATGAATTAAAAAGAAAAAAATTTCTCATCCATGACTCCACGATAAAGCACCTGGCATATAACAGGCACACTATAAAAGGCCATTGAATGAATCCTCTCTTGACCATGGTAGAGTGGTAAGATCAGGGACTTTGGAGGTGGGCTTACCTAGATTTGAAGCTATGACACATTGATGGACTTTCAAAAGACGTGTTTCTTTTTTTTTGTTTGTTTGAGCCAATCTCTCTCTCTCTTTTTTTTTTTTTTTTGTGCGTTAGGTGAAAGTTTACAGCTGAAGTTAATTTCTCATACAAAAATTTATTCACATATTGTTTTGTGACATTAGTTGGAATCCCCACAATGTGACAGCACATTCCCCCTTTCCACCCTGAGGTCCCTGTGTCCATCATCCAGTTCCTTTCCCTTCCTGCCTTCTCATCCTGCCTCCAGACAGGTCTCACCACAAAGGGTGTGTTTCTTAATCTCTTTAGCCCTCTATTTCATCGTACATAAAGTAGGAGAAATAATACACAATTTTCTACCTCCAAGGACTGTTATGAGAATGATATTATATTAAATACAGTTTAGCATAATGGCTGACTCAATATACACTTCAGTTTCAATTTCATTTCTTTCCTTTTTTTGCTTCACTTCCAGTTGTAGTCACCTTTTCTTTATCATTACCTCCACGCAAACAACAAAACAAAATGAAATGAAGCAGTAATAATAGCATCAAAGACTGGAGTGGAAATAGAGAATACTCTGTGTGCTTTTTCCTGTGTGCGCGCGGATATGTCATTCACCATGTGTGTTCCATTGGCCAAGATAAGATCTGGTTATGTCACGCATGATTATATTGAATTTTCTTAGACTTTAAACCCTTCAGAATTAAAAAGCATATCATTATTTTGTGATAATTTTATAGTCTACAGTGCCATAGGTTTGAAGGTGATTCATTAATATTGGCTAATAATGATGTAAGTTATTTTAGCAGTGTGAAATACGATGACATCACTGAAATCCATGTAGGGGAAATTGTTTTGTTTCATGATTTAATCTAATCTCTTGTAATAGCTGTTCATTCACTAAATTATTTTTTTAATGTGCATGCTAGAGGGTGGGGATGGGGTGGGGCTGAGAGTTAATAGGGGAGAAATAAAATGGTCTAAGTATTTACAAATGAGATTTCTAGATAAGTAAATCTACCAGTCAATACAGTTAAAAAAAAATCAAAGCTAATGATTCTCACAGCCCTCTCGTTCTGGGCGTAGGTGCAGCAGGATCACATGGGAGTGCGGTGGGCAGAGCTGGTCTTTGTAAACTATAAAAACAAAAAAACATTGCCATCAAGTTGATTTTGACTCATAGCAACCCTATAGAACAGAGTACAACTGCCCCTAGAGTTTCCAAGGAGCACCTTGATAGATTTGAACTGCCGACCTTTTGGTTAACAGCCATAGCTCTTAACCACTACACCACCACGGTTTCCAAACTATACTTAAAAAAAAAAAAACTTAAACCATAGGAAATTTGACTACCTCTGCAGGTTGTGAATCCCTTGGCAGTCATTAGTACTGATGGGAGTGTGTTGTATTCCTCATGATGGAAAAGAACAATACTTGAAGACATCTACACCTGTTATTTCATGGCGTATGAATATACAAACATTAAATTTCACTCGAATCATTTGGTCAGCAAATTCATATACAATGTCATCTACCTCCATTCTCTCTTGTTTACTGACTCTTGACCACCATTTTCATGCCTTAGTGTATGTGTCTGGTTCTAGCTAGTAATCCTTATGGGAATCTGAGTTGGCGATGAAGAGGGGGAGAACAAGTACAGGCAACTATTCCCCAGGAGCAAAAATATTATTGTGAATTTATGAGACAAAAAATCTTGGTTTAGCCTTTGTCTCCAGTTTCTGGAAAGTAGCCCTTGGAATTTCTTGAACAATCAAAGTGTTTTTGTTTTCTAAAACAGTCAGGTAATATTTAAACATGTACAAATAAGTTGGGAGCCCCCAACTCATTACCTGTCAAGAAACCTCAGAAAGGAGGGGCATCATGCAGTCAATCATGCATATTCACTGAGTCATGCATATGCATTGAGTCCCCAGTGACTGTTATAAGAGGCCCTAGACCTTGAAAAGGAGCCCTGGTGATGCAGTGGTTAAGAGATCTGCTGCTAACCAAAAGGTTGACAGTTCAAACCCATCAGCTGCTCCAGGGGAGAAAGTTGTGGCAGTCTGCTTTTGTAAAGATTACAGCCTTGGAAACCCAATGGGGCAGTTCGACTCTGACCTATAAGGTTGCTAGGAGTCAGAATCGATTTGATGGCAATGGGTTTTTTTTTTTTTTGGCTAGATCTTGGAGCTTCTAGGATTGGCAAGAACATCCATGTATGGGAGTAGGTGGCATGTTTCCGGGGACAGTGGAATTCTTGTGCTGGGACCTCTCCCAGACGTTGCCTGACGCGTCTCTTTGATTTTATCCTTTTGAGTTATAATAAATCGATAGTTGTAAGTATAGGTAATAGTCTCCATGAATTTTGGGAGCTATTATAGAGAATTAACAAACTCATGGGGCAATGAGCCAGCAGGGACTGGCAGGAAAGAGTCCTCACTTGTGAAGGCCAAGCTCTGGGTGGCTGGTGGTCAGGGAAAGGCTGCACTGGCAGTCAATGAAGAAGGATAGAGGCCTTTTAGCTTGTGACCTAGCCCTGGGGGACTAAAGACAGGGCAGGGCTAGCTGGTCAAAAATGCAGATTCCTGGGAGTTGTGCAGACTCCTGAGCCTATGGCTGGTGCCTAATGACTTGGCCCTGGCTGGCCAGGGATGTTTTGTTCTGGCTCAGAGTGGCCGGGGATGAAGTCTGACCTAACATCTGGTGGTTAGGGTAAAAGAGAGGAAGAACCACAGAAGTGGCTGGGGACGAGGAATAGAGCAGTGGGGAGGTGAAGTCTGGATCTACTTTCAGGTTGGGAATTGTATTCATATTGATCCTTACTATGCAGTTATTGATAAAGGTGGAGTTATCCACCTTGCCCCTTTAATAATGCAGTTGGCAGCACAGAGTTCTTATAAAGTATTTGTTTCATAGCCTGCAATAGAATTTATAAAACCTAGGCAGTATTGAACGGGGTCCACGTTCAGGACTTCTATGGCTCGTTTGAGAAGTTCTGGTCAATGTAGGTCTCTTTATTTCAAGTAGGAACTTTTGCAGAGGCTGCTGGACCACATATTACAGTGAAACCTGCGAAAGCCAGAACCTGTGTAAGGCGGAATCCTGTTAGAGAAGGAAAACTCAAGTATTTTCCACTAAATAGAGAGAGATAGAAAAGCTGTGACTGCATCCTGCCAAAGGTGGAAAACTTGCGAAACCCAGAAAGACAAGGCCACCTTGTCAGGTTCTGGCTCTCACATGTTTCACTGTACTTTGAGGAAAAAGCAGAAAGTCTGAGATCTCTTTGAATCTTAGAGTTGAAGGGTGCTGTAGCAAGAGTTTCCATCAGTCTGTCAGTAAAGGCTGGTCTGTAACCAAGTTTTTACCAGTTTGCTATAAAATGAGAAAAATATGGATAACATTGGAAGCATCTCTAAACTTAAAATATTTCAGTTCAAATAATTATTTTCAATCTGAAATTATAAATTTTCTTGTTTTTTGTAAAGGGGGATTATTTTTTTTTCCTGAAACAATGGTAAATAATGATAAAAATGAATAGGTGCCTTTAAAAAATCTTAAAAACCAAACCCGCTGCTGTTGAGTCGATTGCCACTCATAGCGACCCTACAGGACGGAGTAGAACTGCCCCGTAGAGTTTCCAAAAAGTGCCTGGTGGATTCGAACTGCCAAACTTTTTTTTTTTTTAATTAACTTTTATTGAGCTTCAAGTGAACGTTTGCAAATCAAGTCAGACTGTCACATATAAGTTTATATACACCTTACTCCATACTCCCACTTGCTCTCCCCCTAATGGGTCAGCCCTTCCAGTCTCTCCTTTCGTGACAATTTTGCCAGCTTCCAACTCTCTCTATCCTCCCATCCCCCCTCCAGACAGGAGATGCCAACACATTCTCAAGTGTCCACCTGATATCATTAGCTCACTCTTCATCAGCATCTCTCTCCTACCCACTGTCTAGTCCCTTTCATGTCTGCTGAGTTGTCTTCGGGAATGGTTCCTATCCTGGGCCAACAGAAGGTTTGGGGACCATGACTGCCGGGATTCCTCTAGTCTCAGTCAGACCATTAAGTATGGTCTTTTTGTGAGAATTTGGGGTCTACATCCCACTGATCTCCTGCTCCCTCAGGGGTTCTCTGATGTGCTCCCTGCCAGGGCAGTCATCGGTTGTAGCCGGGCATCATCTAGTTCTTCTGGTCTCAGGATGATGTAAGTCTCTAGTTCATGTGGCCCTTTCTGTCTCTTGGGCTCTTAGTTATCGTGTGACCTTGGTGTTCTTCATTCTCCTTTGATCCTGGTGGGTTAAGACCAATTGATGCGTCTTAGATGGCCGCTTGTTAGCATTTAAGACCCCAGATGCCACATTTCAAAGTGGGATGCAGAATGTTTTCATAATAGAATTATTTTGCCAATTGACTTAGAAGTCCCTTAAGCCATAGTCCCCAAACCCCCGCCCTTGCTCTGCTGACCTTTGAAGTATTCAGTTTATCCCGGAAACTTCTTTGCTTTTGGTCCAGTCCAGTCCAGTTGAGCTGACCTTCCATGTATTGAGTATTGTCCTTCCCTTCACCTAAAGCAGTTCTTATCTATTAATTAATCAGTAAAAAACCCTCTCCCACCCTCCCTCCCTCCCCGCCTCGTAACCACAAAACTATGTGCTCTTCACAGTTTATACTATTTCTCAAGATCTTATAATAGTGGTCTTATACAATAATTGTCCTTTTGCCTCTGACTAATTTCGCTCAGCATAATGCCTTCCAGATTCCTCCAAGTTATGAAATGTTTCACAGATTCGTCACTGTTCTTTATCGATGCGTAGTATTCCATTGTGTGAATATACCACAATTTATTTAACCATTCATCCGTTGATGGACACCTTGGTTGCTTCCAGCTTTTTGCTATTGTAAACAGAGCTGCAATGAACATGGGTGTGCATATATCTGTTTGTGTGAAGGCTCTTATTTCTCTAAGGTATATTCCGAGGAGTGGGATTTCTGGGTTGTATGGTAGTTCTATTTCTAACTGTTTAAGATAACACCAAATAGATTTCCAAAGTGGTTGTATCATTTTACATTCCCACCAGCAGTGTATAAGAGTTCCAATCTCTCCACAGCCTCTCCAACATTTATTATTTTGTGTTTTTTGGATTAATGCCAGCCTTGTTGGAGTGAGATGGAATCTCATGGTAGTTTTAATTTGCATTTCTCTAATGGCTAATGATCGAGAGCATTTTTTCATGTATCTGTTAGCTGCCTGAATATCTTCTTTAGTGAAGTGTGTGTTCAATATCCTTTGCCCACTTCTTGATTGGGTCGTTTGTCTTTTTGTAGTTGAGTTTTGACAGAATCATATAGATTTTAGAGATCAGGCGCTGGTCTGAGATGTCATAGCTGAATATTCTTTCCCAGTCTGTAGGTGGTGTTTTTACTCTTTTGGTGAAGTCTTTAGATGAGCATAGGTGTTTGATTTTTAGGAGCTCCCAGTTATCTGGTTTCTCTTTGTCATTTTTGGTAATGTTTTGTATTCTGTTTATGCCTTGTATTAGGGCTCCTAAGGTTGTCCCTATTTTTTCTTCCATGATCTTTATCGTTTTAGTCTTTATGTTTAGGTCTTTGATCTGCTTGGAGTTAGTTTTTGTGCATGCTGTGAGGTATGGGTCCTGTTCCATTTTTTTGCAAATGGATATCCGGTTATGCCAGCACCATTTGTTAAAAAGACTGTCTTTTCCCCAATTAACTGACACTGGGCCTTTGTCAGATATCAGCTGCTCATATGTGGATAGATTTATATCTGGGTTCTCAATTCTGTTCCACTGGTCTATGTGTCTGTTGTTGTACCAGTACCAGGCTGTTTTGACTACTGTGGCTGTATAATAGGTTCTGAAATCAGGTAGAGTGAGGCCTCCCACTTCTTCTTTTTCAGTAATGCTTTGCTTATCCGAGGCTTCTTTCCCTTCCATATGAAGTTGGTGATTTCTTTCTCTATCACATTAAAAAATGACATTGGAATTTGGATCGGAAGTGCATTGTATGTATAGACGGCTTTTGGTAGAATAGACATTTTTACTATTCGAACTGCCAAACTTTTGCTTAGCAGCCATAGCACTTAACCACTACGCCACCAGGGTTTCCCCCCAAAATTTTAGGTAAAATACTGTTTTAGTCCCCCCTTATTAAGAAATTATGGCCTGTGGAACCTAAAAATTAGAAAAATATGTATTAAAAGTCATTTATTCTAAAGATTAAAAAAAATGTAACTGAGCAACTCTCATTTTTTTCAAAATTAAAACTTATATGGAAACTTACATATGAAATGAAATTTTTCTGGTTAAAGAGGGGTGGGGCTTCCTTGTCTTCCCCTCAGCTCCTGAGGTAACCATTTCATAGAATCTTTGAATTCCCTAAAATATAGTCTGAAAATCACTTGTTTTAGACCAGGGTTTCTCAAATTTGGATTATAGATGTTTTAGGCTGGATGATTCTTTGTTGTGTGGACTCTCCTGTGCATTGTGGAATGTTTAGCAGAATTCCATTCCAGATCTCTACCCACTAGATGCCAATAGCAGCCCCCTTCACTTTGTCTACCACCCCTACCAGTTGTGAAAACCAAAAATGTTTTCAGACATTGCCAAATGTCCTTTGGCGGGAGATGTCATGGATTGAATTATGTCTCCCCAAAAATGTGTGTATCAATTTGGCTGGACCATGATTCCCAGTATTAGGTGGTTGTCCTCCATTTTGTGATTGTAATTTTGTGTTAAAGAGTATTAGGGTGGGATTGTAACACCCTTACTAAGGTTACTTCCCTGATCGAACATAAACGGAGTTTCCCTGGAGTGTGGCGTGCATCACCTTTTGTCTTGTAAGAGACAAAAGGAAAGAGAAGCAAGCAGAGAGTTGAGGACCTCATACCACTCTGTTTTTCCCTAGGGGTGAAGCAAAAATAAATAAATAAATAAGCAGAGAAATCTGTGCCACCAACGGCTGGATGCCAGAGCTAGAAATGGTAATGTGGTCTGTCCAGGTGTGAGGGAACCAAAGAAAATCCTTCAGGTTTCCTGCAGCCACAGAGATAAGAGAATATCCAAAAATTCTTGCGCCTCACTCCTTGCCCCTTGCCAAATTTGGAAGGAAGATTAGCTAAGAAAGAAGTTGGTGGACATATAGGGGTTTTGTTCTTCCAGGGGATGCCGCACTGGAGGAGCACAGTAGAACAACCCACTAGGGACTGGATAGGCCCTCAGTTACCTCTCAGCCAGTGGGGTGTGGCCTTGAAGGGATGTCCAAGAGCCAGATAGGACACATTACATCTGAGATTGTTCCATCACAGAACAGCTACTGATCAAAACTGAGAAGAAGACTCATACACCCCTCCCCACCAATGCCTCAGTCTCTTCATGTCAACCCAAGAGAGAAGGAGACGGAGTGGTGAATGAATTTTAAATTTCCCTGGGTTTAAAGCTAAATGTCTAGGGAAAATCATGGGAATTCACCTCAGTGAAATTAGACCATATTTTTCTGCACTGGGCTGAATGCACTTGAGATAGAAATCTATTCCTCTTCCTCTTCTAACCTTCCCCATAATATTGCCAGTAGAATGACCTAATATGTAAAACTCCTTCATTCAAAAAAGTAGACTAAATACTGGAAAAAAAAAAAAAAAAAACACCCTTAGAATAAGGGATAAAAGCACCAATGTTATCGTTTTGTGGTTAGAGTAGCATCAAGATGAAAGAGAAAATAACATCCACTCTGAGATTTAGAGATACTAAGGTCTGAAACCTACTTTGGAGTGCTTTTAAAAAAAAAAAGGTTGGCTTAATAGAGGAAAGAATCAATGGATAGATACATGAAAAAGCAAATATAGCAAATTATAGAATCTACCTGTGTTCATTGTACAGTTTTTTCAACTTCTCTGTTTGCTTGAAAATTTTCATCCTAACGTATCAGCAAAAACAACAGCGATCAACTCACTGCTTGTGCTAATACTCCGACTAGTATTTGGATTAGGTTTATTATCTAGTAGTAGAAGCATTAGAGAGAGCTTTAACTCTTTAAATACACATATGTATGTACGTGTGGGTACATATATATCTGATAAATGATACAAAAACCTTAAACAGATTGTATGTATTGTGGGGAATGATCCTGCCAGGACAGGACATCCCTGAGAAGTGTTCCCCCCTGACTGTTTCAATACCCCTGCTACCTTCTCTTCCTATCAGAGGAAGGTGAACAAGTGAGGGCCAAATGCACATTCCCTTCCTCCAGACCAGTCCCAGCCACTGCCCTGAACTCTTCAGGAGCCTTATTAGGATTAGCTGACATTATCCCCCTTGCCCTTGTTTCTCACATTTCACAACTCCTCCTGGAATTTTCTAATAATTGTACAGTAGTGTGTTGTGTTTCATCATCTTGACTTGACACTTTTTGGTGGGGGGGAATGTAAATAAAAATACTTCTTACTACCATTGAGGCCTTTGAAACATAAATTAGAATTCCTTGTCCTAATTTGCCGTTGACAAGTCTTGGAGGTGGAGGTAAAACAAAATTCTTGAAGCAGCAAACTTGCTTCTACAAGTACAAAGGAATTTCAGTAGTAGCCTCAGGAAAAAAATGGATGAAACTGACAGTCACAGAACAGAATTTAAGGGGGAGGGGGACTGATGCTTCATCAAACGGGAGAATACATATGTTTCAGCATGTCACTGACCCTAGTACCGAGTCTTAACATTCTTTGAATCTCTAAAGACTAATAAAGAGGATGGTTAGATGCCTCCATGAACACCTACTGAAAAGTGTTCATTTCTCATGTATTAATGACATGCAGCATTTATCCCATGTAAAAATACCAAGTCATAAGAACTTCCGGTGTGTAGCCATTTTGAAAATTTTTGATAGGCCTTTTAAAACTGAGATATAATTAACATATAATAAATTGTGTATAATATCTTATTCAGTTTTATGAATTTTGATAGTATAAGTGCTATCCACAAGTATTTATAATATTGTTAAATCACATCAAAACTTCTACATATTTTCAGGTGTCTCATTGCTGATTAGCAGTGGTATGAAATCAATAGTGGGTATTGCTCTAAGTAATAATCTAATAGCTTATGACCATACTTGAAACAGTGTATGATAATGACCCTTCTTAAAGTTCAGTTTGATACATTTCCTGGGGAGGAAGAAATCTAACTAGTTGACTAAAAATGCTTGGTTTTTATAGGCTTTAAACATTTTAATGACCAAACCTTGGAGTCTTGACGGGTGTAATTAATTTCGCAGATATTAAACTTTATTATAGCTGCTGAAAAATGAATTCCAAAGAAAATAGTAAGTTTGTGTTTGATTGTTTTTATAGCTACCAAGCACAAGGGCACTGAGCTCCCAGAAGAAAGCTGACTGCTGTCACAGCCACTAATAGCCACAGCCCATAGAACTCTATCCTCCAAAAGCTGCCTAAATATGCCTGCCCCCTCAGGCCTATTATTATAGGGACAGGCACACTGCCTGTCTGTCTGGGTGTGAACTGCTGGAATCCTGCGTGCTGGTCCAAAGGCTCCTTACTCTAATAACCAAACCATGGACGCAAAGTTGATTCTGACTCATAGCAACCTTAAGGAGAGAGTAGAAGTGCCTCACAGGGTTTCCAGTTGTAAATCTTTATGGAGGCAGACTGCCACATCTTTCTTCTGAACCTGGCTGTTCAGACCACTGACCTTTTGATTAGCAGCTCAGCACTTAACCAGTGTGCCACCAGGGCTCCTCTTCACTCTAATAGGAACATTAAATACGCACCTACCTACTCTGTGGCAGGCACTGGAAAGGGACACTACATTCCTTCTTTCATTGTAGTCTCTTTATCAGACTATCCTCGTTTTATTGATGAGAGCTCTGAGACCTTGAGAGAGTATGAAACTTCACCAGGTATCTACCTACTAAATGGTGAAACTCCTAAGTAGTGTTTGTTGACAGAGTTGTTGTTGAGTGCCGTCAAGTCAGTTCCCACCCATAGTGACCCTACGTATAACAGAACGAAACACTGTCCAGTCCTGTGCCATCCTCACAATCGTTGTTATGCTTGAGGCCATTGTTGCAGCCACTGTGTCAATCCATCTCATTGAGGATCTTTCTCTTTCTCCCAAGCATGATATCCTTCTCCAGGGACTGACCCCTCCTGATAACACGTCCAAAGTATGTGAGATGAAGTCTCACCATCCTTGCTTGTAAGGAGCATTCTGGCTGTACTTCTTCCAAGACAGATTTGTTTGCTCTTCTGGCAGTCCATCCTATAGTCAATATTCTTTGCCAACACTATAATTCAAAGGCATCAACTCTTCTTCAGTCTTCCTTGTTCATTGTCCAGTTTTCACATGCATATGAGGTGATTGAAAATATTGTGGTTTGGGTCAGGCACACCTTAGTTTTTAAGGTGACATCTTTGCTTCTTACCACTTTAAAGAGGTCTTTTGCAGCAGATTTGCCCAAGCAATGTGTCTTTTGATTTCTTGACTGCTGCTTCCATTCGTGTTGATTGTGGACCCAAGTAAAATGAAATGCTTTGACAATTTCAATTTTTTCTCCATTTTATCATGATGTTGCTTATTGGTCCAGTTGTGAGGATTTCTGTTCACTTTCTATTGAGGTGTAATCCATACTGAAGGCTGTGGTCTTTGATCTTCATTAGTAAGTGCTTCAAGTTCTCTTCACTTTCAGCAAGCAAGGTTGTGTCATCTGCATAAGGCAGGTTGTTAATGAGTCTTCCTCCAGTCCTGATGTCCCGTTCTTCTTCATATAGTCCAGCTTCTCAGATTATTACTCACAAAGAGATTGAATAGGTATGGTGAAAAGTTACAACTGTGACACACATCTTTCCTAATTTTAAACCACGCAGTATCTCCTTGGTCTGTTCGAACTACTGCTCCTCGATCCATACACAGATTCCTCATGAGCACAATTAAGTGTTCCAGAATTCCCATTCTCTGCAATGTTATCCATAATTTGTTATGATCCACATAGTCAAACACCTTAGCATAGTCAATAAAACACAGGTAAACATCTCTCTGGTATTCTTGGTTTCAGCCAGCACCCATCTGACATTAGCAACGGTATCCCTGGTTCTACCTCCTCCTCTAAATCCGGCTTGAATTTCTGGTAGTTCCCTGTTGATATACTGCTGCAGCCACTTTTGAATGATCTTCTGCAAAATTTTGCTGGCATGTGATATTAATGATACTGTTTAATAATTTCTGAATTCAGTTGGATCACCCTTCTTGGAAATAGGCATAAATATGGATCTTTTTCAGTCGGTTGGCCAGGTAGCTATCTTCCAAATTTCTTGGCGTAGTTGAGGGAGCACTTTCAGTGCTGCATCCGTTTGTTGAAACATCTCAGTTGGTACTCTGTCGATTCCTGGAGCCTTGTTTTTCACCAGTGCCTTCAGTGAAGCTTGGGCTTCCTCCTTCAGCGTCATCAGTTCCTGATCATATGTTATCTCCTGAAATGGTTGAACGTTGACCAATTCTTTTCGTTAGAGTGACTCTGTGTATTCCTTCCATCTTCTTTTGATGCTTCCTGCGTCATTTAATATTTTCCCTGTAGAATCCTTCAATATTGCAACTCAAGGGTTGAATTTTTTCTTTAGTTCTTTCGGCTTGAGAAATGCTGAGTGTGTTCTTCCATTTTGGTTTTCTATTTCTGGGTCTTTGCACATGTCATTATAATACTTAATTTTGTCTTCTTGAGCCACCCTTGAAATCTTCTGTTCAGCTCTTTTATATCATCATTTCTTCCTTTCGCTTTAGCTACTTGACATTCAAGGGCAAGTTTCAGAGTCCCTTCTGACATCCATTTTGGTCTTTTTTTCTTTCTTTCTTGTCTTTTTAATGACCTCTTCTTTTATTCATGTATGATGTCCCTGATATCATGCCACAACTTGTCTGGTCTTTGGTCATTAGTGTTTACCGTGTCAAATCTGTTCTTGAGATGGTCTACAGATTCAGGTGGGATATACTAAAGTTCATATTTTGGTTCTTGTGGACTTGTTTTAATTTTCTTCAGCTTCAACTTGAACTTGCATATGAACAATTGATGGTCTGTTCTGCAGTCAGCCCCTGGTCTTGTTCTGACTGATAATATTGAGCTTCTCCATTGTCTCTTTCCACAGATGAAGTCGATTTCATTCCTGTGTTTTCCATTTGTCAAGGTCCACGTGTATAGTTGCCGTTTATGTTGCTGAAAAAAGTGTTTGCAATGAATAAGTCATTGGTCTTGCAAAGTTTTACTGAGTGATCTCTGGCATCATTTCTATTACCAAAGCTATATTTTTCAACTACAGATCCTTCTTTCATTTTAGTGTTTGTTGACACCATTGTCCAGCAAATCAAAACGAAATTATTCAGTCAAAATAACTATATTAAATTATAGTTTAGCCCAAAACTATTACCCTGAGATAATCTTTAAACCAAAAATATCCCCTGAAGTCTTCCTTAAACCAAACAATAGGTTAGCTTAATTAGTAAAGAATGTCTATCTTGAACATTGTGCACTTTTAAATAACTATATGGGATTAAATGGACGACAACAACTTGAAAGGTTAGACAAGAAGCTTAGAGGGTAGTGAGTTTGTATTAACGGAAGAGGAACAATTATGTGGGGAGAGAGGGTGAAAATGGTTGTATGACCTGAAGAATGTGATCGATGTCACTGAATTGTACATGATGAATTTGTAGAATTGGTCTGGGTATATTTTCAACAACAGTAACAAAAGACAAAATAAATCACGATTTAGCTTGAGTATTTAAAATGAATAGGTAATAAACATTTCGCACCATAGAAATTAGTTATTACCAATTCTAGTGGTTTTTAATCTGTTCCTGGTTAGAAAAAAGAGGAAGAAAATGAGCCAATGAATTCATCTCTAACTACCCTACTTTTATTAGTTTAGCTTGTTTTTTAAGCTTGTAATTAATATCCCATTTGAACAAAGGGTTCTTTAGAAAAGAATCCTGAGAAGCACTCCTCTGGTCCAACTTTCCCATTATATATAGGTAAGGAACTGAGGCCTGCAGAGTGGTTTGTATAAGATCTTACCAAAGAAAGGGAGGAAGCCCAGACCAGTTTCATCTGGTTCAACAAACATATATAGTCTGTGCTATGTGCCTGATCCTAGGCTAGGTGAACAAGTTAGCGTATATAATCCTGGTTCTCTGGCAGCCCACAGTCTACATAAGAACCCAGGTTTCCTCACAACAAGACCATTAATGTTTCTACTCCATCACATTGCACCTTGTTTAATCCTACCAGCTCACATATTCTGTCCCTTCTTGGCCAGTCCTTAAAAGACAGGACCTTAGCACACTAATTTCATGCTACGTATGAATGGCTGTGCTTGAGACTTACGTATTAGATCTGTTTCTCTGTTTTAAGATAGCAGCCACAGAGAACTATATGCTTTGAGAAAAGAGATTCAGAAGAGGGAAAGGGGATTGCCTGAAAGATACGGAAAAGAGTGCTGAGGTGGCATGGGTGGATGGTAGGCTTGGGATTGCCGGAGGCAAACTTTGCCTACATTACTCTTTTGCCTATAGCCTTTCTAAACTCTGGAGGTTTGTGCATGGCACCACATAGGGTCTTTGGAGGTCAGATAGTCTAAGTAAAAATAGAAGCATTGACTTTGGCAAGTGACACTGTAATAACCCTTAGCGTCTTCTGTAAAATAGGAATTAAAATAATATCTACCTCATAGGATTTAATTAAGACAATGTATATACAACACGTAGAACAATGCCCAACAAATGTGGCCTCATGGCGGTTCTGACTGTGGAATGGTACCTAGACTAGCTGAAGGGAAACGGTTATAGTTTGAGGACAAATCACAAGATTACCTTGCCCGGTCATTGGCCAGCACATTAGTTTCCTTTGCTTATCATGAAGTCAGAGTCCTGGGAAGGTTCCTGGAGAGACTTTCTCTGCAGGACATCTTGAATTATTCTGATTTTTCACTGACTTTCAGAAGCAGCTAACTCCAGGAGAGATAACCCAGATGCAGATTATAAACTTGTGTGATGGACCTGCTCATGTGAGGAAAACCCGTGGCTTCCTGGCAGTGAACTTGGTTACATCAACCAAGAAAAGAAAGCCCCTTAAGCAGGATTGGAACATAATCGCTCCCCTCAATATTATCACTCCGCGAACCAACACTAGACCTCTGCACAGGTGGAGGTTGCCTTTGAGGGCCATTGAACACTACCTACTTCCCTAATGCATCATAATTAAACACCTGTGCTAAATAACTTCTTACTGATCCACTGTGAAAATTTGCTGAGTGCTCAACAGTCCTTGACATTTTCTATCTCTTACTTGGGAGGGTGGTCTTAGGTTATGCTTTGGTTCTCTTAAAAGCAAAGTTTAGCAGCTTCCTTCCGCTCCATGGAAAACACATGGAGGTGTGGATTTTAGGGCCTGTCAAGGACATTCAAGAAAGAAAACAGTTTATGAATTTGGGAGCCAGTTCTGCTTTCTCAAAAACAGCAGTAATTAAAATGCATTGTCCAACAGCAAGTTGACAGGGAAGCTCTGTTTTCTGTTTATTTTTTGACATCACTGATGGAGTGAAGAAATGTCTGGGAATGCAACACCTTTTTGGTGAAGTTGGCTGTGCTAATATGAGAAATCTGTACAAACCAGGTGAACCAGTGTTGCTGTGTGCCATGAGGCTGAGCACAAATGGCCCTTTTAGGTTACATGCTCACAGTTGCAATGCACTTCAGTGCCTCACTGAGTAGTTTTCTCTCATCTCGTATACTAGACAGTGAGTAGGTTTGGCCCTAGGCTAAAATCATGACTTGAGCGAGGCCCGTCTTTAACTTAACATCATTTACCTCTCTGTGTGGTAACTTCATATTTTGGGTGTTGTGTCTCTTTGCTCTTTAATTTGTTCTCTGTGTCAAAACAAGAAAGGGTAATACTCAATGGTCACTGCTGACTGAGCATCTATACACATTACCTGTACTTTTCACACAAGCTGAGTAAGGTATACTTTTACCCTCATTTTATAGATGAGGGAACTACCATTGAGGGAAATTAAAATGTGTTTCTAATGTGCTCTAACATTTAAGTGCCACAGTTGGGACTTTAACAATCTGTGTGATATCAAAGTCTGTGCATTTTCCATTCAAGAAGAGGATCTGTGTCCATGATTTATACTTGGTGATTGTTTCAGTAATCATTCCTTACACAATGGGTCTTCTCAAATAGGTATTTTCATTTTAAGCTTTTAATTTCTAACACTAGATTAAAATGCACGTTAAGGTAAATCTTGGACATCATCAAGGCAGAAGGGAGAGATTGGGAAACCTCTTCAGATATGTGAAGTATAAAGCCAATCATCCAGATTTTCTTGATTTACTAATTTTAAGTGATTGAAGTGATTAATTGAAGGTGATATCTGTACCCTCAATTTTCTTCCTCTTTTGTCCTTTTATCTCATCTTCCTAGAAAAATTTACAACACTGCATTGCCTCCTGATACATAGAACAAGCAAGAACCCATGAGGAAAATAGCATCTCTGTGAGTTTGGTGACTCAATGCTACAACTTTATATTTTCAGAATCAACTGGGCCCTCATTTCTGCTCAGTGACCCTTTCCTATGTTCCGTATCTTCCGTTCCATCGATGGCTATTCCACATTTTTATTGTATCCCTCAGGATCTAACCTACCTCTCATGATTACCTCACCTTTAGTTCGTGGAAAAAATCAAGGTTCTCCTGTTGGAACTCTATCTACTCTCTGGGGTTCAAATGAGTATTAAGACCATACATAATACCATTTATTTACACAAATAATGTGCATGCTTCATGTTTTTTTTTTGCCAACCAAGCCCTCCCCTGTGAGGTATTTTCGTAAGTGTGCAATGTCAATTTTTTTACACATTGCAGTAAAAAAATTAGCATAGTGTGCTTGCAAAAATACTTTGTGAGGCAAGAGGTTACAGTTGACAAACAAACATGGGACATATGCATTATTTGTGTAAAAATACAGTATTTTCCCCATTTCCCTCTTAAAAAAAAAAATCTGTGCTTCTTTGTTTAAAGCTAATCACTTTACCTCTAGTCTGATCCTCTTGACTTTTCTACCTTGCTCTATCATTTTTCCTTCTCTTTTCTGCAAATTTTATATTTTCTTTTCTACTGAGCCCATCCTCTAACCTACGTATAAACATGCTCTAGTTTTTACTGTCCCTTAAAACACCAAAATAATAATAATTAAAAAAAGCACAGATTTCTCTGGACCTTACATGTCCTTTTTCCTTTTTTTATAGGTTTGTTGATAGAATTTTCTTCCAGCTGTTTTCATTTTCCTACCTCATGACTCTTTAGCCCCTGGTTGTACCTGGCTTCCATCTCCTCTACTCCACTGAGGCTAAGGGCATCTTACTTACCCAGCCCCACGGACAACATTCAATCCTGATTTCACTGAGCATATCTGTGTAATTGGGTACTCTTGTCCTCCTTTTCTTTCATGACATTTTTTATTCCTCTTTCCTTTTGATTCTTGGAGTCTTTTCAGTCAACTTCATAGACTTCTGTTCCTCCACATACTGCTTAAAAATGGACTGCTTTTTTGTCATCTCCTCTCACTTTAAGTTCTGCCCTCAGGTGACCTCTTCTAGGCCAATAGCTTCAACTACCTAACACTCTGATGATGTGTAATTTGGTATCTCTTATCTCAGATCTCTATTCTGAATTCTAGAACAGCATACTCAACTGCCTGTTGATGTTATCACTTGGCTATACAGTGGGAGCATCAAACTCATCATGCATTCATTCATCATCTCCCCCTACACACCTCATCCTACATCTCATTCCTGATCCTTGTTAAGGATATTGCCGTTTATTCAGACGCCCAAGCCAGAAATTGTCTTCTTGTTTTCTTCCAGCTCCCTCCCTCCTTGCCATGTGCAATTTGATGTCGTTCTTCCCCCTAAATATTTCTTAATTTAATCTCTCCATTTTTATCTGTTCCCAGTGCTTAAGTTCAGGCTTTCATCCTTTTGCCTGGACCACTTCAAAAACTTCCTGAGTGTTACAATTCTTACTATTGGAAACAGGGAAATCTGTTAAAAGCTTTTGTAGTAATTTAGGTGCAAGATGAAGGCTGCCTTAACTAGGGTAATCATTGTGGGGATGGAGAATGAGGGAAACTATGACAGAGAGAGCAATTTGAAAGAAATAGAGAAGGTATGAAATAGATGTGAAAAATTGGAGAGACAGCTGACCAAGGAGATGCAGGAGGACTCTTGGGCAACCTGAGACCCATTTGAGAAACTCACTCTCTAGGGGGCCCATTCTGCACACTTGTCTGATGCCTCCAGCAGCAGCTTCATAGGTGAAAGGGGGTGTTTGGCTTTGTAATGGGTTGAGCATTTTGTGAATATTGGAATAGGATGAATATATTTTGCATATAAGGTGAACATGAATCTTTGGGGTCAAGAAAGTGCATTTTATTAGGCTAAATATTTCCCCCCAGAATAACCAGGTCTAATTCTTTGAACCTGTGAATGTTACTTTATACGGCAAGAGGAACTTCGCTGGTGTGATTAAGCTAGGGAATTTGAGATGGGAAGATTATCCTGGGTTGCCCTGGTGGGCCCTAAATGTAATCACAATTGTTTATAAGAGGGGGAGGCAGAGGGAGATTTGAAAACAGAAGAAGAGAAGGTGATATGATTACTAGAAACATATATTGGAGTGATTCACTTTGAAGATTGAGGAAGGGGCCACAGCCAAGGAGTATAGGCAGGGGAAGCTGAAAAGGGCAAAGGAAGATTCTCTCAGAGACTTCAGAAGGAACCATCCCTGCTGACACCTTGACTTTAGCCCACAAAAACTGATTTCAGACTTCTGACCTCCAGAACTAGAAGAGAATAAACCTATGCTATTTTAAGTCACTAAGTTTGTAGTGATTTGTTACAGCAATGACAAGAAACTAATACTGGCTTGGTTCAGGGTTGGAGTTTCAGCAAAGAGATGAGACAGAAAGGAAAGAGGCAAAATGGTAGAGATCAGCTGGAACAGAATAGTTGAAGTGATAGACCGAGTATTTAACTTATTAGGGTGGAGGTAGAGATACATAGGGACTGATGGGGAGGAAGTGGAAGGCCCAAGAGGTTGGAAAGCCCAGTGCAGGACCATGAAATTTCTATTTCGAGAATGATTATGAAGTATTTGAAGAAATAACTTATTAATTATATAAATGCACTTGAGTTTTAAAAACATGCATGTATTGCTGCAACTAATAATAATATGAAGATCATTAGCAATGGGGCTGTGGGCCCATATAAAAATCTTTGTTAGTTTGTGCAACCAACAAATATTGAATTGAAAGGCAAATGGGCATAAAAATACAAGACTGTACTTTTTCCAATAAGTATAGTAATATTGCAAGAAATGATCCTTCACATCTCCCAAATATGGATTGATAAAGTTGTTAACAAGGTAATAAAAGCACAAGCTTCAGTAAAATTGTAAGAAAATGTCGCTTAACCTTGGAGAAACCCTGAGAAGCTCAGTAATGAAGTCACTCCTGAGGTTCACCCTTCAGCCAAAGATTAGATAGGCCCATAAAACAAAACCAGACTGAATGGGCACAACAGCACAGGAGCAAGGTTGAGAAAGCAGGAGGGGACAGGAAAGCTGGTAATGGGGAACCCAAGGTCAAGAAGGGGAGAGTGTTGACATGTCATGGGATTGGCAACCAATGTTACAAAACAATACGTGTATTAATTGTTTAATGAGAAACTAGTTTGCTTTGTAAACCTTCATCTAAAGTACAATTAAAAAAAGAAAAAAAGTGTAAATAAACATATGCTCCTCCCTCTGCCTAACCTAGGATGCAAAGTTTTTCAACTTTGTCCACTTCCTCATTGCCTTACTCTATTTTTATTATTAAAGTATTATGTATGAGTGTATATATTTATAACTGCGCTTATGGATTGATTTTGTGTTCCCAAAAAAGGTATATTGAAGTCCTAATTCCTGGTACCTGTGAATGTGACTTTGTTTGGAAGTAGGGTGGATCCAATCCCATCTGAGTGATGTCTTATAAAAGAGATTAAACACAGAGACTTAGGCAGAAGAAGAATGGCCATGTGACAACAGAGGCAGATGCAACGATAAGCCAAGGAACATCAAGAATTACTGGGAGCTAGGAGAGAGGCATGGGACAATTTCTTCCTCTGAGTTCTCAGATGGAATCAACATGGCTGATACTCTGATTTGGAGTTCTAGCCTTCAGAGCTGTGAGACAATACATTTCTGTTCTTTAAAGCCACACACACACACACACACACACACACAAATTGTGCTCAATCTGTATTGGGATAGAGATTAAAAAGAAACTAACAAACTTGAAAATTTGATCTTAGATAAAAACTAATAAAATATTGAAACTTTGTGATGTATCTGTCTGAGTTCAAAGAAATATCACAAGAAATCCACACTTACAAATGCATGTACACACATAGTCAAGTATGGGGGCTAAAGCATATCGAAGTTCATTGCATAATAATATTAGTCAATATAATGCATTTCATAATTTGGGTACTCACAGAACAAGGAACTAATGGTATCTGGAAACTATTCTAAAGGATGTAGTCTTTCTAGGTATTAGCTATCTCACAAGAAAATGTCTATCTGTACTATTTATCCAAAATACCCACTTGGCTATATGGCGGTAATGTTATAGGGTTCATAACAGATTCATAAGGGTAATACGGATGTGTTGTATTCATGTGACACTTCCCTTGGTACATTAAGAAGCCCTGGTGGTGCAGTGGTTAAAAGCCCGTTTGCTAACTGAAAGGTTGGTGGTTTGATTCCATCAGCTGCTCCCTGGGAGAGAGATGTGGCAGTCTGCTTCTGTAAAGATTAATACCCTTGGAAACCCTGTGGAGCAGTTCTAAGCTGTCCTATACAGTCACTATGAGTCAGGATTGACTCAAAGGCAATGGGTTTTCCCTTGGTACAGCTTTACCCATGAAGGCTTGTCTTTATCACAACTGGATGTTTAATTTACAGAGAAATTGGCTGTCACTTTTTTCTGCATCTCTTCTCTCTTCTGGATTGTTATATCCTTCTGTTGCTGTAAACTTGTGTAGTCTGACTGTAAACCCATCCAGAGGAAAGCCTTAACAGCTTCACTGTCAATTGGACTCTATGCCTTTGTTCTGTAAGCAATAAAATTATATGTCCCTGGCTAAATGTAAATAGATGAGGTTTAGTATTATCTTTCTAGAGATAAACTACAATGGCTGATTTTTCCACATTGAGTCATTTAATGGATTTTTTCCCCACGTGATGATTTTTATGTGCTAATGAAACATGTAAAGTGTGACATGAAGTGGTATAAGGGTCTAAGTAGCACTAACATGGTAAGATTAGAAAATTCTACTCTAAATTCTCGTCTCTGAAATGAACTTAAAAGTCAGTACAACCTAGTTGTCTTTGAAACTATTCCATGTCAACTGAATTCAATCATTCCAGCAATCATGAGAATAATATAATAATGACTAGTTGTGTAAAAGATCTATTATATATTTGAGCACAGACTGGCAAATTATACCCTAAATCTGGCCCACGGCCTACTTTTAAAATAAAATTTTATTGGAACAAGCCATGTCTATTTGTTTACATATCACCTGTGGCAGCTGTAGCACTGCAACGACAAGTTGAGTACTTGTGACAGGAGCTGTAGAATCTGCAAAGCCTAAAGTATTTACTTACTATCTTGCCCTTTAAGAAAGTTTGCCAACTTCTGTATCACCAAAACCCGCTGCCTTCAAGTCTATTCGGACTCATAGCGACCCTATAGGACAGAGTTGAACTGCCCCATAGGGTTTCCAAGGCTGTAAATCTTTACTGAAGCAGACTGCCACATTTTTCTCCTGTGGAGCGGCTGGTGGGTTCAAGCACCAACCTTTGGGTTAGCAGCCAAACGCTTTGCCCACTGCGCCACCAGGGCTCCCAACTTCTGTGTTAGAGTGTCAAATATACATATAAAATTTATATAGTTCTTTATTTTGTCATGCATCTTGAATGGAGATAATTTTGATTTCAAATTTTCTTTTGTTTTCATAAATTATGTAAGAGTCTTAGGAATTCCAGTTTTAGTACCCAAACTTCATTTGTGCCTTTTTGACAAAATATGTGTTCTAATTTTTGTTTCAAACCATGGTGCCTGTCTATATAGTATACTTCTCTTGCTTTTATAAAGCATTTTTGTATAGCATGAATGTTGTACTTGTCTCTTGATGTTTGTATTATAATGAGATTTTATCTTACGTGTGGGGGATTATTCTTGGAGCCGTAAGGAGGCAACCAAACTGAATACAAATTAAATAGACATGGTTCTTACAAGTACTCAATGAGCTCTACAGGTCCTGGTTTAAATTGTAGGTCATTTGGATCCTTGTATGCAGATGAGTTTGTGTTGAAATCTTTTTTTTTCTTTTTTAGGAAAAGAGCTGATGGAAATTTAATTCTGTGAAATAATAATAGTAGTAAAAATAATAATATAGGTTAAATGCATTCAAATCCTCTAAATAGCCATTAGGAGGAGATTCAGCAATACTGCCCACAGGCAGAAGACAAACAAATTCACAGAGGATATTGTATGGATGATTTTATAAGAGTAAGAGTACCTAGTTATGTTTACCAAAGAAAAGATTTAGTTAGAACTAAAATTGCAAAGCTTTCTATTTCAGTTAGGGCAAAAATATAAGACCTAAACAGAGTATTGGGACTCCTCAGGCATGCTGAAGAATTTTGAGGCACTCATAATGGGTAGATTTGAGAAGTTTAGCCTTCTCTTTCTATATTTTTATTGATGAGACTGTAATCATTGAGCCCACTCTTCTCTCTGCACCACTTTCTAGCCACCTGTCAAGCACTGCACCGGGGTCACCTAAATTCTTCCTTAGGATGGTCCAAAAGACCAAGAATTAAGAATTAAGGTCCAAAAGATTAACAATTTTGTGAATATCTCATTTGGTTCATTTTGCGTTATACTTCATAGTATCTATTTTCATTAAACCAGGTGGCAGATACTGTTACTCCATGCATACAAAGTATTCCTTGTCGCCCTACTAGAAATGGCTCAAAATGAGAGAGGCTCCTTTAAGCAGCCAAACTCTTTAATTTGCTTGCTTTCCTGGAGGCTCAGGTTGCAATCTGAATGCTTTTCTTCCGCTCATGGAAGCCCTATGGTCACCTTCAGCTCAATTTTGTCTTTCAATCCTCACCTTTAGCCCTTTAAGAAGGTTGGTTCAGAGCCAGCCAGCTTGGGTTTAAATTCCTGGTCTATCACTGACCAGGCTAGTCACTTAACCTCATCTCTAAAATGGAAATGATAATAATAGCTTTGACTTCATAAAATTATATAATGAATAAATATTTCTAAAGGGTTTAGAATCATATCTGTCATATAATGCCATTTTGTATACCATCAAGTTCCCAGTGCTAGATCATAAAGTGAAAATGCCTTCTGAAATGTGCAAATTGGTAGATCTGCACAGAGTAAGCAACAATATAAATGTTATTATTAAGTTGAATATCAATTTAGCATTGTTTTAAACTTCATTCTGGTCGTATTATTCCTTCTTTTCTTGTTTGCCTTTATCTCCTTTGCCTTCCTTCTTTCTTAGAATGATTTTTCCAACTGGTCTTCCAAGTGTGGCATATTTTTCTCTATGATCTTATCCACACATCACTTAGTGTGCCCATTGTCACCTCATTCCTTAGCTACATCTCAATATTGGTATTACCCTTCTTCTGGGAAATATAAATTAATGGTATGGTTATTCTTATTGATTTTCCACAATGGTGTGTGTATATATGTGATGAATTAATCTGAGACATGTGATCACTCAGAGTATAAAAATGTGAGAACCAGGACATAACATCAAACAGTAAGGTAATTGTTGGATTTGCTATTTGCATATTTCCAAGTTTCATATTTTTCCTTATATTAAAACATATCCATCCAATCTAGTTGTTATATGAAGACTGAGTAACTAACACAATTTCTCTTCCTGACCTTTACCCGCCTGGATACATTTATAGAAATATTCTCTGTTTCACCTTGGTACTAACCAGGTGTCTGACTCCTTGAGCAATCAAAATTGTATCCGAAGCTCTTTGTTTTTCTATCAGTGCAATACCCTGGACACTGCTAGGGAGACCCTCATTTACCATTTTTGAGCTTTGGTGATTTTAGAAAGAGGATGTTTCCTGAGACATAACCCTGAGTGAAGGTCAAAGCACCTGGCTTTCTTCAGTCATGGCAGTGGCTCTGGCTCTTTAATCCACCAGCTTCATACCCCACCTCCACATTAAGAACCCCAGGCAGGCAGTTGATCTTTTCCTGAGCCCAAGGGCATTTCCAGAATCATTATCTCAGTAGCTTAAAAAACTATTTTTGCTCACGACTATCTTTTGCTTCTGTGTTCAGGAGAGTGGCAGTGGAACAAGAAGTCCAGATGCTCTCCCCAACACATATCATCATTTTGTCAAGCAGAGTGCATTGCTTGAAAGAGGAAACACTGGATACCAAGCAGCGGTTGTTTGCACAGCTGCAAAGGTGTTTTTCTTTATTGTTAACATTGAAGATATTCAGAAAGAGGTTAATCGATAGTCATTATCACTGTATTGTTGATAACGCCTACATTTTTTTTTATGTGATTGACACATTAGATTCAGATATTATCCAAGTTGATTTTTACTACAACTTTGGGATGAAAGCATCAAGGGTTGGTATTCCTATGACATATTCTGTCCAGGTTTCATGTGGCTTTACATATTAAAACCAGTTCTCAGTCTAGGTCTTTTGATTCCTGATTCAATAGTTTTCTTCTTCCCAAACCTACACAAATAGCATTATCATAGCTCCCTTCCTCATTGAACTAGATTTTGGAAGGACTATTTTATATACCTGGTGTGCCAATGTTTGGACTGGGCATCTTCCATGCTCCGTGAAGAAAAGATAATTTTTCCCTCTGAAATAATTTAAAGAATAATTAAGTAATACTAACTAATCAGCTTTATAAAATTTTCTCCTGGAAAAAATGCCAAATTAAAAAAAAAAAAGGTTGTCATATTAGGGGGTATGAAGAAAGGAAGAAACCGAGAGTATGTGACTATGGGCCTTTACCTATATCCCTTTACAGGAAAAGTTTGCCAATTCTTATTATAAGTAATAAAACATGGAAAATATACTATGCAATAATTCAAAGATGAGAGAGATACTTTCATACTGTAAGATCAGGAAAAGAAGGGTAAATTAATCTTGTCGGATTGATTTTCCTTAAGTGACTCTCAGAGATAAGACTTATTTCTGGGAAAGGGTTAGATAGACAAAAAAAATTATGCCAAAGATATGTCCCAGAATATAGATCATAGATATGAGACATATTTTAGCAAATGATACAGAAAATAGTGTTTTACGCTGAGAAATAAATTTTGCTTCAGGGGGAAGTTACTTTAGAAAGTTGTAGTATATGTCTATTCTGAAATGCCAAAGTTGGTTACTTTGTTGTGTTCTTGACGTTGTAGCCCTCATATAATATTTTTATGCAGTTTTAAGTAGAGTTTGCTTAAAATGAGTTGTGACTAGTTCATAAAAAATCAATTATAAAAAATCAATTATAAAAAACCAAAAAATATATACTGCTTTAATGATTTTAATAGGTTGTTGGACTATTTAACTGTTTTTATTTCTTCCTAAGTCACTTTTGTTAAGATATATTGACTAGATATTTGTCCATTTACTTTGAATTTTCAAAACTATTGGTATAAATCGTTCATACTGTTCTCTTATTAACTGTTTAATATCTGAAGTTACTCAATGGATCCCACTTTTAATTTTTTGATATTGGCTATTTGTGACTTCTGTTTTTCTTTATCAATCTTGTTGGACATTTGGTAATTTTTATTAGACTTTTGAAAGAATCAATTTTAGGTTTTATTGATACAGTTATTTATAATCTTTATCTGATAACTCTAATGTCTCATACTGATAATTACAATGTCTAATGTTTTGGTGCGCCTGTTTCTGTTTGCTCTCATTACTACTGCTTCTTGCTCACGCTGCCTTATTGTTGTGCTTAGTTATTTTAACTACGTTTGGCTCATTTTTCTAATAATATTATTTATGGGAATTCTTTGGGGACTAAAATGAAGAGAAAACCTAAGGAACAGTTTTCGTTTTCTTTTGTCAGGTGCCAATGGACACTACCAATCTAGGGCCTCTTTAAACTAAACCTGTGGCTTGAGGGTTTCTTTCTTTTTTTTGCTTTGTTTTGTTTTTTGAAAACCTAAGGTGATGAGATTTTCTGTCACTAATTTTACTATTGAAGACAAGCTGTGGTTACTCATAGACATGGCCCTCCTCACCCTCAAACACCAAGACAACTTTACTTATGAGTAGGAAAGTGAGATAGGTTTACATCTGATCCATCCTTACTCTGAAGGAATTTCAACACTAAGGATGGGAGAGTCTCCTATGATGTTCCCCTTGGGCAGATTCTGTATTTTGACCATCCTGTGGATCCAGACCTACTAGAAAGCCAGAGTTCATTAAGTTCAGCAAATGCCTTAGGGTAAAAGTTTCTTCGCTTAACTCTCTGGGTTGGAGATTTTACTTAGATGTTTGTCTGATAATTCTTTACTAATTTGATGCTTTCAGATGATGAAAAATATATTATTTTTTTTGACCATCATATTTAGTTATTTTTTTAAAGGGTAGGGGAAGTTAAGGGGTGGTCTTAATAACTTACCCTATCATGTTTTAGAAATTCTCTTCCATTTCACATTTTTGCTTATATTTTGTGTATTACCTACCTTATTCCAAAATGCATGCAAAGGAGTTTTACTTGATTTATGTGCATGCTATTTGATCTATTTAGCAAACATGTTTACAATTGTTTTTAAACAGATTTTTTAAAATTTTCCCCAAATAACAGAAAAAAAAAAAAAACCAAAACACATACATGTGTCCAAGAGAGGAGTTGTAATAAGTCCTTTCATGATTTGCCTTGTCTCATATTCATGGATGGAAATTTGATATCAAAACAAATAAAGCAACAACTAATGGAAAAATATTAAAGAACCTTGCTAAGTAGTCTCATTAGTGTCAACCATGGGGTAACACATTAGAGAGACTCAGTGGTCCTTTGACAGAGGATATGTGAGGACATCTTCCTAAACCCATTTCCCCATCATTTTTTGGGACACTATTTTCCCAGTTAGTCTTCATGAATTCTGTTAAAAAAAGAATCCATCGTGCCTTTCTATGGGTATTAATGCTTCAAGATGTCACTAAGAAGTTGTGTAGCCCAATAATATTGGAAGGGATTTGAGGCAACAATTGGGGGTGTGAGAGTCTCCCTCTTACATATCTGTAGTGTTAAGAACACAGACTCTAGAGTCAGAATGCTTGGATTCACATTACGAAAGTTGTCCATTTTGTGACTCAGTTTCCTCATCTGTAAAATAGGAATAATAAGATTATCTATCCCATAGACGAGTTGTGGCAATTAAATCAGTTAATACAACATGGAACATGCTTAGAACTAAGCCTGGCACTTAGTGAGTACTCTATGAATGTTTAAAGGGAACAGAGCTTTTCACTGAATGAGGAATACTGAGTGAAAATACAAATACTCCTAGCACATGACTTAGTTCGCGCTTGTTGTGGTTGTGTGTTGTCAAGTCAATTCTAACTCATAGCGACCCTGTATTGACAGAGTAGAATTGCCCCATAGGGTTTTGTAAGCTGTAATCTTTATGGGAGCAGGTGGCTGCCAGGTCTTTTCTCCCATAGAGCTACTGGGTGGGTTTGAACTGCCGACCTTTCAGCTAGCAGCTGAATACTTAACCACTAAAAATTGTTGCCATTGAGTTGATTCCGACTCATAGCAACCATATAGGACAGAGTGGAACTGCTCCATAGGGTTACCAAGGAGCAACTGGTAGATTCGAACTATTGACCTTTTTGGTTAGCAGCTGTGCTCTTAACACTCTGCCTCCAGGGCTCCACTTAACCAATGGGGGCTCCTTTCTGTTCCCTCTAGCAGACCATTTTTAGGGAGTGAGGTGCAACAAGGATGGAGGGCACTGGATCCTGAAGGGATGGCAAGAAGCAGGAGTTTAGGAAGAAGGTGCAGAGGTGATGCTCTTTGCCTAATTCATATTTAACCAAGGAATTTTTCTGTTTTTTAACTGCTCTGTCCCTCATTTACCTTCTCTTTGATGCATAGGCCTAGTTCTCTTCTCCAGAAGCCAATGAGTATACAGACTGATTTTTTTTTTTTTTTAACCCAGGAATATATTAAGTAAGGTTGAACATGAATTGTTATTGTGCCACTGGGGGGAGGGGAAGGGGAACTGATTCAACTTGATTCTCAAGTGTATTCCTACATTGAATAATAATGACATTATCATTTAATTATTTAGACATTAGCTTACGTCCGCATGTGTAGTTTGGGACCATTTAAAAAAAAAAAACCTAGAAAGAACAGTATTCTCTTTTTATTGTAGAACCCCCACTGTTAAATATTTCACAGGCTAATGTTTAATCACATTCTTAGTCTTGCGCTGTTCTTGATAATAATTAACCTGAAATAACTACTTCCATACGTGAGTTGGGGACACATTTGCTTTTCTTGTTTCAATTTCCTTTCTCAGGAAGTTAAATGGTTAAAACTTGCAGATCTAAATTGTCCGTGAATAGCCATAAGAGGAAAAAGTCCATGAAGGATGGAGATTGAGAGGTATGTATGTATTTACTAATACAAAACCAAGCATTTGTGAAACATTTAAGGACTATGTTAAAATGAAAGTTTCTTATCAATATTGTGTGACCAGAATTTTTGCAAGTTTGAAAGCTTTGGACTCCACTATGGGGTTTCTTTCTTTCTTTTTTTCTGGTGACCAAAGTCAAGAGAATCTAATTACCAAGGCTTCAATATAACGTAGGGGAGCCAAATTGTAGGTCTACAATACAAGGGTTACATATATATTTCTTCCCCTTTGTTATCTCTAACATACCTCAGGTATACAGTCTATTCATTTATCTAGGGGCTGATCTACTTGTTTTCCAATTAACTCTGACAAAAATCTATAATTACATATTTCCAATTTTTTTTTTTAATGAATCATTAAATGCATCTATAGCGACTCTATAGGACAGAGTAAAACTGTCCCACAGGGCTTCCAAGGAGCTGCTGGTGGATTCAAACTGCTGACCTTTTGGTTAGCAGCTCAGCTCTTAACCACTGCGCCACTAGGGCTCCATATATTATGGTAGGTTGTATTATTTTTCTAACTTTGTTATCCTTTCCTTGTTAGAAGATCGTACATCCCCGTTATTGCCATAAAATATCTTCTTGTATGTGAAGTTTACTTCTCAGTCTCATTCTGAGTTGGCCAAATAATTTGCTTAGGCCAATAGAATATGAGAAGTGACAGAGTGCCAGTCCCAAGCAGACGCTTTAAAAAGAGGCCTCTCATGTTTCTGCCATCTCTTGTGCTTCTCCTTCTGCCGCAGAAGGCACGTCCGAAATAAGGGCTGTTTCTTCAGTCGGGATGAGAAGACAAGTGAAGCAGAGCCACTGCAGAAAACCTTCAGTCTTCAATATAGAACAAAGGCCAGAAATAAATGTTTTTGCTCTAAACCACTGAGATTTGTGTTTGTTTCTTACTGCAGTAAAGTTGACTAATAACATGTTAAAAGAAGCTTTGGTGTTTGTAATGGCCTAGAAAGGAACTGTATGATATTATATACATGAGAATGCCTCTCAGTGAGTCCCATAGTTTCCATTCTATTTAATTACTGGTCTTTGAAAGGAGACCATTGAAAATGAGGAAAAAATATGAAGTCATCTTATTGCTAAAAAGCTACATAAAAATGAAAATTCATGGTCTGGGGACACCTAAACAAAAGCAAAAAAAAAAAAACAAAAACAAAAAACCAAACCTGTTGCTGATAAGTCAATTCCAACTCATAGTGACCCCATGTGTTATGGGATAGAACATCTCCATAGGGTTTTCTAGACTGTAACCTTTAGGTAGCAGATCTCCAGGCCTTTCTTTGGCAGTCCTACTGAGTGGATTTGAACTGCCAACCTTTGGGTTAGTTTAAAAAAAAAACATAAAAACGTTGCCGTCGAGTTGATTCCAACTCATAGCGACCGTATAGGACACAGTAAATCTGCCCCATAGGATTTCTAAGAAGCAGCTTGTGGATTCAAACAGCCAGCCTTTTGGTTAGCAGCCATAGCTCAAACCGTTTGTACCACCCAGGGACTTTTGGGAGTACTTAAAGGCTGCAGATTTTACTAATTCTCTATCTAAACCAAAATCATATAGATTATGCAAAGATGCAAATGTTTTAGCTTACGTATGATATAATTTACACTGCAGTTCTTATATTTGGATAAAATGTTCAGTTCTTTTGGTGCACATACTTTTCATGTTTTGGAAATTTTTTTTTGAGAAAGCACTTACAGAACTCAGAACTATTTTTTAATGAAGACTTAGATTAACAGATAAGAAATATATGTTGCGTGCGTGTAAATGAGGGAAAGCATGCAAAACACCCTCCTCTTTATATACACAATATGAGAGTTTCTACTGTCAAGAGGATTAAGCGTTTTTTCTGAGGCATGTGTTTTTGGATGCTTAGGGGATATATTCTCACCCCTATTTTTATATAATAGAGTAGCTTCTACTTTTACTATAGGAGATGCCTTCATGGGTCAAAGGGAAATGAGATTACTTTTCAGACGTTAATTGCCTTCTCCCACTTCAGGTTGAACCTGTGACATTAGGTGTCTATTTTTGTATTATTCACTGTACAAGGCGTAAAATGATGTTTTTATAAACATCTATGACCCATAGCAATACAGTAGGTGATACTGATTTTTGAATAGAACTTCACTAGGACCTGTCAAAAATGCATTCCTATGAGGCAATATAAATCTTCCCTGTACTTCATGTTCTATCCTAAATTGAGTCCACCACCTCCTTGAAGCCTTCTTGATCACATCTGCTATCACCAGTCTCTCCCTCTATATGACTTGTCCATATTTACTCTGGTGCCCTCTAAACTGGGGCTGCTTTGAGGGTGGAGAATGCCTGGCACCCCACAGCACCTCCAAGTTTGCTAACTACATGAATTGGTCAGTGAAAGAGTGTGTGCCTTGATGAATAAACTGGAACATGTGAAGTTGAGTATGTGGGTATCAGCTGGCTTTTATTACACTCTAATTAAATCTTGTCTCCCTGGAAGTAATGTAAACTCCTTGAGGGCAGTTATCCTGTCACTCCATTGTTGTTTCCCACAGCGCTAGGCACACAGTCGTGGCTCAGCAAGCACTCACTGGATGTAATTGAATTGAATTACTTGGGTAGGAAATAATAAAAACTTGTTTGAGTCAGGCTTCATTTATTTGGAATTGAAACACAAATCCTGAATTACTAATCTAGTCCTCTTCACCTCACTTTTTGGGGCAACTTGCACTACAAAAATCTACCCAGGAGCTCCTCTTTTTTGTGAGCACATTTTAAGCGGTGGAGAAAAGAGGAGGATTTAGGCATCTGCACACTTCATTCACACATTCCAGCCCTGGCTGGAGTTGCTGAAGCAATGTCAAAGCCTCTGTTGGTGTTGAGTATTATAGCCATTATCACCCCACCAGGTAGCAGAAGGAACCCTGGAGGCAGAATGGTTAAGAACTACGGCCGCTAACCAAAAGGTCAGCAGTTCGAATCCACCAGCTTCTCTTTGGAAACCCTTTGGGGCAGTTCTACTCTGTCCTATAGGGTCTTTACAAGTCAGAATCGACTTGATGCAACAGGTTTGAGTTTTTGGTTAGGTAGCACACATTTTCTGACTGCTATCACAGTACCTAGGTATGCAGTCGTTTGATGTGTACGTCCAGCATGCTCCTAGAACTGTAGGAGGCTGTTGGAGGTAGTGGAGCAGAACATGGTCTTTGCCACCAGATAGATATGAGTTTGAATCTCAGTTCTAATACTTATTAGCTGAGTGTCTTGGGCAAGTCACATAACCTCTCTGAATTATGATCTTATTTATCAAATAGGAATATGTACCTACTTCATATGCTTCTGAGAGTGTTAGAGAAAGGGTAATGAGGTGCCTACCACAGTGACTGAGGTGAGGGTGGGTCCGTCCACATCAGCTTCTGTTACTATTGCCTAATGCAATGTCTGGTATATAATAACTGCTCAATAAAATTAATTAAAGGAATGATCAGCATGCAGCTCATTAACCAACTCCTGTTGTGAAGACAGGAAGCCCTAAAAAGCAACAGAGAGGGTAATGAAATTCCACCGTTGTGAATTTTTCTGAATTAGGAGGGATGAAAAAGCCTTTGTCCTCATAGCTATGTATGAGACTATGTAATCTGAGCTGTGTATCAGTAGGTATTTTATCGAGTATCTACTACGTGATTAGCAGGGAGAGCGCTATATGTATGGCAGAGGATTTAAAACAATAAAAACAGAACTGACGTTGAGCCTCAATGAGAACGTGTCACCCCTATAGTGGGATTAGGTGCTGGACAGGCAGAAATACCTGCTGTCATGGGCCTGAAATGCCACCATTAGTAACTCATCCTTTTGTTGTTAACCAATATTATGATAAATGTTGGAAACCATGGTAGCATAGTGGTTAAGAATTTGGCTGCTAACCAAAAGGTCTACAGTTTGAATCCACCAGGAAACCCTATGGAGCAGTTCTACTGTGTCCTACAGGGTAGTCATGAGTCAGAATGGCCTTGATGGCAATGGGTTTTGGCTTATTATACTTGTTAATTAATACTTACTATACATTTATGTCACACTAAAGTTTATGAGGCACTTTAAAGGGCATTATCTTATTATGTTATTTTTATATCAACCCAATGAAGTAAGAAGAGATTATTATCCCTATTTTATAGACGATCATGCAGTTGGAAATTTATGAAGCTAGGAAGCCTTCCCACTCCAAGTCCACAGCTCATTCTCTATGGGCTTCAGAAGTTCTCTGAGATATCTAGGCGATATCTACAGAGAAAGATATGACTTCTTATTGTGATAACTGAGAGCCAAGCCCCACTCCATCCCCACAAAATGGGAGTGAAGTGGCTTCATGCTGTCAGAGGTTCTGGGAGGGAGAGAGACTACTCTAAGGCGGGGTTCTTCAGCCTCAGTGCATTGACGTTTGGCCGGATAATTCTTGGTTGTGGGGCTGTCCAGTATACTGTAGGATGTTTGGAAGCACACCTGGCCTCTACCCATTAGATGCAGTAACATCCTCTCAGTTGGGACAACCAAAACATCTCTAGACATTGTCGGATTTCCCCTGGGGGTGGGGAGGAGTACCCCTGGTTGAGAACCATGGCTCTAAAGGAAAGGGACAAAAAATAAATTCACCTCTTTTAGTTTTCCTCATGGCCATATCTGAGCAGAAGTCACAGTCTCTGAGCCAAAGCAGTTACCGTTTTTAGCAAACACAGCTCTGTTTCTTACGAAAGATCAGTTCCCAATGAATGCTGAGAATAGAGTGGGGATGGGTGACACACTTGTTCCCCAGTAGAAGGCACAGCTGGTCTCAGGAGGAGGAAACTTCTGCTAGTATTCTAGGGCATAAGGGCAAGTAAGACTGATTCACTGAAACACACAGGGGGAGCAGAAGGGAGAATTGTCCAACTGAAATGTATCCAGGGTGTACTCACCACACATCTGCTATTTTGCTGTGTGCTACATTATAACCATGGGTTGCCCCGCTGTCTGGTTCTGGCTCCAAAAACAGAGTCTTCCTTGCCATCAGCATCACACTGTTTTCCTACTTGAAAGGGTGCAATGGGGAGCATTAGGTTATGAGTCTGAAGACCTAAGATTTGGTACTTTTTTAGGCCTTAGGCCTTAGGCAAGGCACTTCACCTCCCTAGATCTAGGTTTCTTTATGTGCAAAATGAGAAGATTAATTTGGATATCTCTAAGATCTAAAATTCTATGGTTTTCCTGGTCTTACTACCACAACTAAAATCTCTATTACTGCCGACTAGTGTGAATATATGATTATACTGCCTTGTGCATAACCACAAGTAATGTGGTAATATTGCCAGTCTCATTCTTATAAAGTTAAAAAAATTTTTCTAATGAAACAGATTAAGGCTACTTACAATATATACATCTTTGGGCTCAGGAGGACTAGGCAGGAAATGATCTACTTGGATATGAGAAATGAAGTAGCCAGAGCATTGAAATCCATAACTCACCATGGTTAATGAATCTTCCTCTCTCTAGCCCAATACCCCAGGCAAAAGATAGGCATTAAAAAAAAAAAAGTACCTATTAAATAAGACCTAGGAGAAAAGGAATTACAGTCAAAACCCTCTTAAGACATTTTCAAAGGTGAAAAATTCAAAGGAGCAGCCATTAAAACTTTGAAACCAGGAAATTTTCCTTGTAGAGAAATGGAAAATCGCACGTACAGTGTCATGCAAATGTGGCCATTTAATAAATACTACTGGATAAGGAGGATGATAAGAATAAATGTATGCTTGAGGGAAAAGTGGGAAGCAGGAACCTTTTAAGGGGGAGGTTACTACCTTTTTTAAAAAATGTTTTAAACAAACAGTGAATTTGTACTAGTGGAAATGTCATATGACCTGAAGATCGTGATTCTTAATGGGCTAATTTAAGGTTCAATGGTCCTTGTAACCAGTAGATGTCAGGGGAACACTTTCCATTTTTGGAGGGAGAGGCTTTAGTCTCATAGTCAATTGCACCTATCTATCTATGACAAAAGTTAACTTTTAAAGTAAATATTTTAATAACACCCAAGCCATCTCTAAAGGCAATTTGGAATTGATGGAGTTTGGGGATCCTTACTACATTTTCAGTTCTACACATTTTCTGAATGGAAGCATGGGTATGGGCAAACATAGGTATTCCCTTCCACAACATGCCCTTCTGGTTATCAGGTAACCATTTGCTACCTCCAACCCAACATCCCATCAGTTACTGCATCCATTTTCATATCTAGGACCAACAGGTAATTCTCAGACACCAGGACTGAATGTGGCAATCTATGAATGACAAATTATCTACATCCTTTCCTGAATACAACCAAACACTTCAAGGGACAGAATAGCAGGGGTGGGGGTCTGGGCACCATGGTTTCAGGGGACATCTAGGTCAATTGGTATAACAAAGTGTATTAAAAAAACATTCTGCATTCCGCTTTGGAGAGTGGCGCCTGGGATCTTAAATGCTAGCAAGTGGCCATCTAAGATGCATCAATTGGTCTCAACCCACTTGGAGCAAAGGAGAATGAAGAACATCAAAGACACAAGGAAAATATGAGCCCAAGAGACAGAAAGGGCTACATAAACCAGAAATCCCAAAAGCCTGAGACTGGAAGAACTAGATGGGGCCTGGCTACCATCAATGACTGACTGACAGGGAACAAAACAGAGAATCCCTGATGGAGCAGGAGAAAAGTGAGACACATATCTCAGATTCTAGTAAAAATACCAGAGTTAATGGTCTGACTGAGACTGGAGGGACCCCAGAGGATATGGCCCCCGGACTCTCTGTTAGCCCAAAACTAAAACCTTTCCCGAAGCCAACTCTTCAGACAAAGATTAGACTGGACTATAAGACATAAAATGATACTGGCAGAGAGTGTGCTTCTTAGCTCAAATAGACACATGAGACTGTGAGGGCAGCTTCTGTCTGGAGGCGAGATGAGAAGGCATAGGGGGATAGGAGCTGATTGAATGGACACAGGAAACACAGGGTGGAGAGGAGCATCCTGTCACATTATAGTGAGAGCAACTAGGGTAACATAACAATGTGTGTATAAGTTTTTGTATGAGACACTGACTTGAATTGTAAACTTTCACTTAAAGCAATTATGAAAAAAAAGAAAAAAAATTACATCCTACCTCCACTTAATGAAAATGGAGGAGCAGGGACAGGATAATTGGAATATAGTATCTGTCACAGTTCAATCTGCAGGAAACAGACTCTGAGCAGAGACTACCATGCAGGGGTCCATTAGGGAGTGGTCTGGAGAGGCAGAAGTGGGCTGAGGGAGAAGCTGACTGCAGTGTAGTCACAACACAGCCAACCTCATGATGAAGCTGGAAAGGTCCTTTACAATTGTTCCAAGTTTGGGAGAGGAAGCTAGGCCTTTATACCTTAATTTGAACAGCCATTGGATTGGGGTGCTCTGGGAAGTAGGCATAACCTTAGACAAGGCACTGGGGCCACTCTCTTCAGCTGAGGCAAATCTCAAAAAGTACTGACAACTGGGGGATGTTTTCAGCACTCCCAACATTGGGAAAATAAATCCTTCAGTCCTGTAAGGGTATCTGGCAAGTATATTACAGTGCTGCTACAAACTTCCATTCTGGAAAGGGAGCAATAAAATTATAGTTTCATTATAGCACTGGGGTCTGTCAGTTTGTTGTAGTGTGTGGGCTTGTGTGTTGCTGTGATGCTGGAATTTATGCCACCAGTATTCAAATACCAGCAGGTCACTCATGGCGTACAGGTTTCAGCTGAGCTCCCAGACTAAAACAGACTAGGCAAAAGGACAGGGCGGTCTACTTCTGAAAATCATTAGCCAGTGAAAACCTTATGAATAGCAGCAGAACATTGTCTGATATAGTGCCAGAAAATGAGCCCCTCAGGTTGGAAGGCACTCAAAATACAACTGGGGAAGAGCTGCCTCCTCAAAGTAGAGCTGGCCTTAATGACGTGGGTGGAGTCAAACTTTCGAGACCTTCATTTGATGATGTGGTGGAATTGATGGAATACCAGTTGAGGTGCTTCAACAAATGATGCAGTGCTGGAAGTGCTCAGCTCATCTATACCAAGAAATTTGGATGATAGGTACCTGGCCAACCGAAATGTGGAAATTATTGAAGGATATCATTAATATCCCATACAAGCAAAATTTTACTGAAGGTAATTCAAAAGTGGCTGCAGCAGTATATCAACAGGGAACTGCCAGAAATTCAAGCCAGATTCAGAACAGGACATGGAACCATGGATATCATTGCTGATGTCAGATGGATCCTGGCTGAAAGCAGAGAATACCAGAAAGGTGTTTACTTGTGTTTTACTAATTATGCAACAGCATTTGACTGTGTGGATCACACCAAATTATGGATAACAATGTAGAAAATGGGAATTCTGAAACACTTAATGGTGCTCATGAGGAACCTGTACCTGAATCAAGAGGCAGTCATTTGAACAGAACAAGGGGGTACTGCATGGTTTAAAGTCAGGAAACCCATGTGTCAGGGTTGCATCCTTTCACCATACCTATTCAATCTGTCCCCCACGTGTCTGTCAGTTTGTCGTACTGTGGTGGCTTGTGTGTTGCTGTGATGCTGGAAGCTATGCCACCCGTATTCAGATAACAGCAGGGTCACCCATATGGACAGGTTTCAGCTGAGCTTCCAGACTAAGACAGACTAGGAAGAAGAACCCGGCAGTCTACTTCTGAAAAGCACTAGCCAGTGAAAATCTTAGGAATAGCAGCAGAAGATTGTCTGATATAGTGCTGGAAGATGAGCGCCACGGGTTGGAAGGCATTCAAAAGATGACTGGGGAAGAGCTGCCTCCTCAAAGTAGAGTCGACCTTAAAGATGTGGATGGAGTAAAGTTTTCAGGACCTTCATTTGCTGATGTGGCACGACTCAAAATGAGAAGAAACAGCTGCAAACATCCATTAATAATCAGAACCTGGAATGTACATATTATGAATCTAGGAAATTTGGAAATTGTCAAAAATGAAATGGAATGCATAAACATTGATATCCTAGGCATTAGTGAGCTGAAATGGACTAGTATTTGGCCATTTTGAATCGGACAATCATATAGTCTACTATGCTGGGAATGACAACTCGAAGAGGAATGGTGTTGCATTCATCGTCAAAAAGAACGTTTCAAGATCTATCCTGAAGTACAACCTTGTCAGTAATAGGATAATATCCATATGCCTACAAGGAAGACCAGTTAATATGACTATTATTCGAATTTATGCACCAACCATTAGGGCCAAAGATGAAGAAATAGAAGATTTTTATCAGCTGCTGCAGTCTGAAATTGATTGAACATGCAATCAAGGTGCATTGATAATTACTGGCGATCGGAATGTGAAAGTTGGAAACAAAGAAGAAGGATCAGTAGTTGGAAAATATGGCCTTGGTGATAGAAACAATGCTGGAGATCGAATGATAGAATTTTGCAAGACCAACGACTTCTTCATTGCAAATGCCTTCTTTCACCAACATAAACGGCAACTATACACATGGACCTCACCAGATGGAACACACAGAAATCAAATAGACTACATCTGTGGAAAGAGACGATGGAAAAGCTCAAAATCATCAGTCAGAACAAGGCCAGGGGCTGAATGTGGAACAGACCATCAATTGCTCATATGCAAGTTCAAGCTGAAACTGAAGAAAATCAGAGCAAGTCCACGAGAGCCAAAATGTGACCTTGAGTATATCCTACCTGAATTTAAAGACCGTCTGAAGAATAGATTTGATGCATTGAACACTAGTGACCGAAGACCAGACGAGTTGTGGAATGACATCAAGGACATCATCCATGAAGAAAGCAAGAGGTCACTGAAAAGACAGGAAAGAAAGAAAAGACCAAGATGGATGTCAGAGCTGACTCTGAAACTTGCTCTCGAGCGTCGAGCAGCTAAAGCAAAAGGAAGAATTGATGAAGTAAAAGAACTGAACAGAAGATTTCAAAGGGCCTCTTGAGAAGACAAAGTAAAGTATTATAATGACATGTGCAAAGAGTTGGAGATGGAAAACCAAAAGGGAAGAACGTGCTTGGCGTTTCTCAAGCTGAAAGAACTGAAGAAAAAATTCAAGTTGCAATAGTGAATTATTCCATGGGAAAAATATTAAACGACACAGGAAGCATCAAAAGAAGATGGAAGGAATATACAGGGTCATTATACCAAAAACAATTAGTCTGTATTCAACCATTTCAAGAGGTGGCATATGATCAGGAACCGATGGTACTGAAGGAAGAAATCCAAGCTGCTCTGAAGGCATTAGCGAAAAACAAAGCTCCAGGAATTGATGGAATATCAATTGAGATGTTTCAACAAACAGATGCAGCGCTGGAGGTGCTCACTCGTCTATGCCAAGAAATATGGAAGACAGCTTCCTGGCCAACTGACTGGAAGAGATCCATATTTATGCCTATTCCCAGGAAAGGTGATCCAACCGAATGTGGAAATTATAGAGCAATATCATTAATATCATACGCAAGCAAAATTTTGCTAAAGATCATTCAAAAATGGCTGCAGCAGTATATTGACAGGGAACTGCCAGAAATTCAGGCCTGTTTCAGAGGAGAACATGGAAGCAGGGATATCGTTGCTGATGTCAGATGGATCCTGGTTGAAAGCAGAGAATACCAGAAGGATGTTTACCTGTGTTTTATTGACTATGCAAAGGCACTTGACTGTGTGGATCATAACAAACTATGGATAACTCTGCGAAGAATGGGAATTCCAGAACACTTAATTGTGCTCGTGAGGAACCTGTACATAGATCAAGAGCCAGTTGTTCGGACAGAACAAGGGGATACTGATTGGTTTAAAGCCAGGAAAGATGTGCATCATGGTTGTACTCCTTCACCATACCTATTTAATCTGTATGCTGAACAAATAATACGAGAAGCTGGACTATAAGAAGAAGAACGGGGCATCAGGATTGGAGGAAGAATCATTAATAACCTGCGTTATACAGATGACACAACCTTGCTTGCTGAAAGTGAAGAGGACTTGAAGCACTTACTAATGAAGATCAAAGACCACAGCCTTCAGTATGGATTGCACCTCAATATAAAGAAAACAAAAATCCTCACAACTGGACAAATGAGCAACATCATGATAAACGGAGAAAAGATTGAAGCTGTCAAAGATTTCATCTTATTTGGATCCACAATCAACAGCCATGGAAGCAGCAGTCAAGAAATCAAAAGATGCATTGCTTTGGGCAAATCTGCTGCAAAGGACCTCTTCAAAGTGTTGAAGAGCAAAGATGTCACCCTGAAGACCAAGGTGCACCTGACCCAAGCCTTAGTATTTTCAATCACATCATATGCATGTGAAAGCTGAACAATGAATAAGGAAGACCAAAGAAGAGTTGACGCCTTTGAATTGGGGTGTTGGTGAAGAATATTGAATATACCACAGACTGCCAAAAGAACGAACAAATCTGTCTTGGAAAAAGTGCGGCCAGAATGCTCCTTAGAGGCAAGGATGGCGAGACTGCATCTTACATACTTTGAACATGTTGTCAAGAGGGATGAGTCCCTGGAGAAGGACATCATGCTTGTCAGAGTACAGGGTCAGCGGAAAAGAGGAAGACCCTCAACGAGGTGGATTGGCACAGTGGCTGCAACAGTGAGCTCAAGAATAAAAATGATTGTAAGGATGGTGCAGGACCAGGCATTGTTTCATTCTGTTGTGCATAGGGTCGCTATGAGTCGGAACTGACTTGATGGCACCTAACAACAACAACAGCAACAACATTCAATCTGTCTGCTGAGCAAATATTCTGAGAAGCTGGATGAAGAAGAATGGGGCATCAGGATTGGAGGAAGACTCATTAACAACCTGTGTTATATAGATGACACAACATTGTATGCTGAAAGCGAAGAGGGCTTGAAGCACTTACTGATGAAGATCAAAGACTATAGCCTTCAGTAGGGATTATGCCTTAGCATAAAGGAAAAAAGAATCGTAACAACTGGACCAGTAAGTAACATCATGATAATCGGAGAAAAGATTGATGTTTTCAAGGATTCATTTTACTTGGATCCACAATCAACACTCACGGAAGCAGCAGTCAAGAAATCAAAAGACACTTTGCATTTGGCAATTCGGCTGCAAGAGATTTATTTAAAGTGTTAAGAAGGAAAGATGTCACCTCGGGAACTAAGGTGTGCTTGACCCAAACCATGGTGTTTTCAATTGCCTCATATGCATGTGAAATGTGGACAATGAATAAGGAAGTCTGAAGTATTGGTGCCTTTGAATTGTGGTGTTGGTGAAGAATATCAAATATACCATGGACTGCCAAAAGAAAAAAAAAAATCTGTCTTGAAAGAAGTACAACCAGAGTGCTCCTTAGAAGTAAAGATGATAAGACTACATCTCATATACTCTGGACACGTTATCAGGAGGGATCAGTCCCTGGAGAAGGACATCATGCTTGGTAAAGTAGAGGGTCAGCGACAAAGAGGAAGACCCTCAATGAGATGGATTGACACAGTGGTTTCAACAATGGGTTTAGCACAGCAACAGTTGTGAGAATGGTGCAAGACAGGGCAGTGTTTCGTTCTATTGTGCATAAGGTCGCTATGAGTTGGAATCAACTTAATGTACTTAACAACAGGAAACCCCGGTGGTGTAGTAGTTAAGTGCTTTGGCTGGTAACAAACAGGTAGGCAGTTCAAATCCACCAGGCGCTCCTTGGAAACTCTACGGGGCAGTTCTACTCTGTCCTATAGGGTAGCTATGCGTCGGAACCGACTCAGCTGGGTTTTTTGCTTTAACAACATAGCACTGGGGATCCTGCTCACAGATACTGGAAGCATCTTCCCCCTAGGAGGAGAAGTTGTTGATGAAAGCCTGGTTGTTCCTCTGGGTAGGTTTTTCCTTGTTTATTATCCTCTGTGTTCACATTTTACGTGGGTATTGGGGAGAATACCCTACTTGGAGCTGCGTACCTTTAAAAGACAGCTTCCTGTTCCTGAAAGTTGGAGGACCAAACTAGTCCTTTTAAATCTTGAATGGTCAGAAACTTTTTAATGTAGGCCCATTGTTTCTTTGCAGTGCCATTTCCTTAAACTAAATAGACTTCCGATCTAATTGTTTCCAGTCAATTCCATGTAGCAGAAATAATACTCAAATTTATTTTCTAGACTGGTCTCTAAATATGCTTTATTTATTTGCTCCCTTACTCCCATGCATTTCTTTTTTCTCTATTTAATGATGGCTTACCTGTCTGGCGGAATCCCTAGTGGTGTAATGGTTAAGTGCTACGGCTGCTAACCAAAGGGTCGGCAGTTCAAATCTGCCAGGCGCTCCTTGGAAACTCTATGGGGCAGTTCTACTCTATCCTACAGGGTTGCTATGAGTCAGAATTGACTCAACGGCCCTAGGTTTGGTTTTGGTTTACTTGTCTGGCTTTGGGGCTCTGGGGGCTCAGTGGTTAAGCATTTGGCTGCTAACCAAAAGCTCGGCAGTTGGAATCCACCAGCTGCTCCTTGGAAACCCTATGGGGTAGTTCTACTCTATCCTGTAGGGTTGATATATGAACCCTGGTGATGTAGTGCTTAGGAGTTCGGCTGCTATCCAAAAGGTTGGCAGTTCGGATCGACCAGGTACTCCTTGGAAACCAAATGGGGCAGTTCTACTCTGTCCTACAGGGCTGCTATGAGTCCCAGTTGACTCAATGGCAAAGAGTTTGGTTTTGGGTACCTGTCTGGCTTTAGAAGCCCTGGTGGCACAGTGATTAAAGCGATCGACTGCTAACTAAAAGGTCAGCTGTTCGAAACAACCAACAGCTTTGAGAGAGAAAGATGTGGTGGTTTGCTTTCGCAGAGATTTACAGCCTTGGAAACCCTATAGGGTTTCTATGAGTTGCAATAGACTTGACAGCAGTAGGTTTGATTTTGGGTTTACCTGTCTGTGTTTAGTGGGAATTCCTGCCCTTCCCCTAAGGCTGAATCTGAAGGGGCCATTGCTTATAAAAAGATTTTTCAATCTTACTTTTCTACCCCTTGGTGCCTGGAAGTAGTTGGTTTTTCTAAAGCTTTAAAACTTTGAATTTTTTCTCTGCTTCCATTCATTTTGTCTTCCTAACCAGCAAAATCTCTCTTCAGCTCGTTTCTTTCTTGAAATGCCTTGACAAACACAGCCAACAGTAACCAACACATGCTAATGCAATGTTTTCTTCAACCCACCTTCTTTAGAGTTGCCAGCTCAGCACGTTATTCTGTGTGATGATTGTACTAAATATTGCTCCTGCATAAATAATATACATCACCAGTCTGTTATGTCTGCTCCTTCACATTTTAGAGTCTTCTTATTGCAGCATACTACTTGAAACTATCAATTATTAGATTAGTTAGGGTTGTAACAAACAACCCTTAAATGCCAGAGGCTTAACACTATAAAAGTGTATTTCTTAGTCATATGTCATCCAATCTGGGTCAGGTAGCTCTCCTCCAAGCAGTGATTAAGATACCTGGCCTCCTTCCATTTTTGGTACCATGATTTTCAACACAAGGCTTCTAAGATTGTCCAGAAAGGGTAAAGAAAACCGAGAATAGAGCATGGGAGATTTAGAAAAGTATTAAATTTGTAAATTAGATTGGAAGTGGCAGACATCACTTCTACCCACTCTCCATTGTCTGTGACTCAGTCACATATTTCACTTAACTGCAAGGAGGTCTGGAAATATAGTTCAGTGTATGCGCAGGAAGAAGAGCAGAAAGAGAGTATTGGTGAGTGCCATTATTTGCTCCAGACTGGTAGAGCAAGGATTAAGATCCAAACTGTGATGGGACTTGAATTACCCTCTTCTGAAAATTGGACAATATCACTGAAAAATAATTGAAGGTACAAAAGGTTTTTTGATAAGGAAGTGGTATGATCATATCTGTTTCAAATTAAAATGACAGTGGTAAAAATATGGTGAGTATAACAGAGTGGAGGCAGCAAGGGAAATTAAATGGTTGTCTATCTAACTAGGGGAACCCTAGTGGCACAGTGGTTAAGAGTTTGGCTGCTAACCAAAAGGTCAGCTGTTTAAATCCACCAATCACTCCTTGGAAACCCTATGGAACAGTTCTCTGTCCTATAGGATCGCTATGAGTCAGAACCTACTAGATCGCAATAGGTTTGGTTTCTTCGGTTTATCCAACTAGGAGACTGATGTAGTCCAGAAGACAGTTGATGAAAGGAATAGCAGGAGGACTGGAGAAAAGAGACTGAATTTGTGAGGTATTTGGGGTATAGAATAAAATGAACAATATGGAAACTGGCTGAAGGAAAGAGAAGAATAAGGGCGGATAGTGATATCATTTACTGAGATAGGTAATACGGGACTAAAGGTTTCTGAGGACAACTTCAGTGTGAAACATATTAATTTAAAAGTATCTTACTGAACTCCTGAGGTTCAGCCAAAGATTAGATGGGCCCATAAAACAAAATGAGTCTAAATGAGCACACCAACCCAGAGGCAAGGACGAGAAGGCAGGAGAGAACAGGCAAGCTGGTAATGGGAACACAAAGTGGGGAAGGGGAGAATATTGACATGTTGTGGGGTGGGCAACCAATGTCACAAAGCAATGTATGTATTAATTATTAGTGAGAATCTAATTTGCTCTGTAAACCTTCATCTAAAGCACAAAAAAAAAAACAAATAAAATGTACTACCAGCTGCTAAAAAAAAAAAATTAGTATCTTACTGAAATTCTAGGAAGATATCTAGATAACATTTTAAAACACAGGCTTGGAATTGTAAGAATAACTCCAAATTGTAGATAAAAGCTTGGGAGTCACCAACATGAAAATGAGAGTCCAATTGATGGAAATAGATTAGCTCTTTTGATGAAATCAAAACATATTAAAATGAGAAATATAGGATAGCACCTTGGAGACTTCATCCTTGAATGAACAGACAAGGGAGGAAGGTCTAACACTGAAAACTGAGAAAGGATATTCAGAGAGGTGTGAGGAGACTTATGAGAAAGTGATGTTCTAGAAATCTAAGGAAAGAGAGGTTTTCCAGAAGTCTAAGGCACACAGAAACAACAACAAAGTGTCAAATGCTGCAGGAAGGCCACTATCACTGGTCTGTAGAAAGGACAGACAACACCAAGTATTAGAATGGACGTGGAGCAGCTAGAACTCGATGACACTTTTTTTCCCTTTTTTGAGTGTAAATTGATGCAATCACTATTGAAAACTCTTTGCATTGACTAAAACTTAAAAAGAAATGTATTTACATGTGTGCTCCAAAAGACATGTACAAGAATGTTTATATAATACAAATAGCAATGTCATTTGTAATAGCCAAGAACTGGAAATGACTTAAATGTCCATCAGTAGTAAAATGCTTAAATAATTTGTAAGTTCTTATGTTGGAATACCCTATCACAATAAAAATAAACACCTTGGATTAGTCTCACAGAGTTGACAAAAAGAAGCCAGACACAAAAAGGACATTCTGGCATAATTCCACTTATACAAAATTCAAAACAGGCAAATCTAATCTATGGTGTTCAAAATCAGGGTAATGGTTACCTATGGGGGCCAGGTATGATTAAAAGGGAACACGAAGTATCTTCTGAAATTCTCATAACGTTTGAGATTTAGGAGGTAGACAGATGTCCCTGTCCTAATCCATGGAACCTGGGAATATATTACCTTACATGGGAAAAAATGAATTTGCAGATTATTTTTAGGATTAATTTAAGGATTTTGAGATGGGCAGATTATCCTAGATTATGCAGGTGGGCCCAATGTCATCATGGGATCCTTATAGAGAAAGACACGTGGATCAGTCAGTAGTAGGAGATGTGATGACAGGAGAGGTTGGAGTGATGCACTTTGAAGATGGAAGGAGGGGCCATGAGCCAAGAAATGCAGGCACTCTGTAGAAGTTGGAAAGGCAAGGGAACTTATTCTCTAGATCCTCCAGAAGGAATGCAACTCTGCTGACACCTTGATTTTAGCCTGAATGGCACATTTAAAACTTCTGATCTCCACAAATGCATGATAATAAATTTATATTTTCTTAAGTCACTAAGTTTGTAGCCCTGGTGACAGAACAGTTAAGTGCTTGGCTGCTGACCAAAAGGTCAGTGGTTTGAATCCACCAGCAGCTTCACAGGAGAAAAGACCTGGCAATCTGCTCCCGTAAAGACTACAGCCTAGGACACCTTATGGATGAGTTCTACTCAGTCCGACTTGACTCAATGGCACACAACCACAACAGCAACAAGTTCGTAGTAATTCGTTATAGCAGCCAAAGAAAACCAATGCACATGGGTATGTTGATTTTGTAAAAATTTATTGAGTGTAGACTTACAATTTATATAATTTTCTCTGTGTGTGCAAACATACACATACATAAAAAATACATAAAAAAATAAAAAATACATGGATACCATAATTCAGTAAAAATTTATGTTTACTAAAAGGATGGAACAGGAGAATTATCATTGATTTGATAATTAGGAAATAATTTATATCCCTACTGAAAAGAGCTTCAGTAGAGGTGGAGATAGAAGCCAGATTATAGTGCCTTGAAAGGCAAAAGGGAGATGAGGAAGAAGAATAGATATGGTCTCTTCCTTTAAAAAGTTTATCAGTTATGAAAAGCAGAAAGTTGTGTAGTTGAGAGCAGTAGGCATTGAAGTGGTATCAAGGAAGGAGTTCTGTTTAGGCTGAAAGAGACTTGAGCAATTTTTTTAGGCTGAGGAGAAGAAACTGGAAAAGTAATAGCAGAGAATGCCTAGAAAACAAAGAGAAGAAAATAGTGTGTATTATTCCCTTTTCTTTTCCGACAGATGCAAGAGGAGGACTGAATATTTATAAAAGCATAAAGGAATAATTGGAGGTTTTATACATATGGGGAGATGGTGGCACCTTCCTCTGCTCCATTAGGGTGGGAGAAACTAGGCTAAGCGTATCTGTTTTTATTCATGTCAGTTAGCTATTGCCATATTACACCAACTTAAAACTTAGTGGTTTAAAACAAAAATAATTTATTTTGCTCACAACTCTACAGGTCACTTGGTGGTTCTGCTAGTCTTAGTTGGCATGGTTAATTTTTGCTGGACTTTATAATGTGTCTACAATCAGCTGAGTCATATGGCCTCAGCAAACATGACTTGTCTGTCCTGTGCTTTCTTTCATCCTCCAACAGGCCTGTTGTTGTTTTTGTTAGGTGCTGCTGAGTCAGCTCTGACACATAGAGGCCCTATGTACAATAGAACGAAACACTGCCTGGTCTTTTGCTATCCTCACAATCATCGTCAGGCTGGAGCCCACTGTTGCAGCCACCATGTCAATCCATCTCGTTGAGGATCTTCTTCTTTGTTGCTGACCCCGTACTTTACCAAGCATGATGTCCTACTTCAGAGACTGGTCTATCCTGATAACACATTCAGAGTACACGAGACAAAGTCTTGCCATCCTCAGTTCCAAGGAGCATTCTGGCTGTACTTCTAAGACAGACTTGTTTGTTTTTCTGGCAGTCCATGGTATAGTCACTATTCTTTGCCAACACCATAATTCAAAGGCATCAGTCCTTCTTTTGTCTTCCATATTCGTCGTCCAGCTTTCACACGCCTATGAGGTGAATGAGAATACCATGGCTTGGGTTAGTTAGGTGCATCTAGTTCTCAAAGTGATCTTTACTTTTCAGTGCTTTAAAGAGGTCTTTTCCAGTATATTTTCCCAATGAAATACGTCATTTGATTTCTTGATGGCTGCCTACATGGGAGTTGATTGTAGATCCAAGTAAAATAAAATCTTTGACAACTTCAGTCTTTTCTGTTTATTATGGTGTTGCTTATTGGTCCAGTTGTGAGGATTTTTGTTTTCTTTATGTTGAGGTGTAATCCATACTGAAGGCTGTGGTCTTTGATCTTCATCAGTAAGTGCTTCAAGTCCTCTTCACTTTCAGCAAGCAAGGTTGTGTCATCTGTATATCACAGGTTGTTTATGAGTCTTCCTCCAATCCTGATGCCACACTCTTCTTCATATAGTGCAGCTTCTCAGGTTATTTGCTCAGCATACAGATTGAATAAGTATGGTGAAAGGATACAACCCTGATGCACACCTTTCCTGAATTTAAACCATGCAGTATCTCCTTGTTCTGTTCAAACAACTGCCTGTTGGTCTACGTACAGGTTCCTCATGAGCACAATTAAGTTTTCTGGAATTCTTATTATTTGCAATGTTATCCATAATTTGTTATGATCCACAGAGTTGAATGCCTTAGCATAGTCAATAAAACACAGGTAAACATCTTTCTGGTATTCTCTGCTTTCATCCAGAATCCGTCTGATATCAACAATGATATCTGTGGCTCCCTGTCCTCTTCTTGAATCTGGCTTGAATTTCTGGCAGTTCCCTGTTGATGTACTGCTCCAGCCACTTTTGAGTGATTTTCATTTTGTGTGCTATTAATGATATTGCTCGATAATTTCCACATTCTGTTGGGTCACCTTTCTTTGGAATGGGCACAAATACGAATCTCTTAAAGTCAATTGGCCAAGCAGCTGTCCTCCAAATTTCTTGACAACAGGCTATCCTTAGCTTTTCTCATGGCACTGGTAAAGTTTCAAGAGAGCATGCAGACGTATGCAAGCTGTCTTGAACCCTATGCTTATCAGTGGCACTCTGCCACTCCCCCCCTCCCCATTCTTTTGGCTAAAGCAAGTTAAAAAAAAAAAAATACAAGCCCAAATTCAAAAGGTAGAGAAATAAGTTCAACCTTTCAGTGGTAAGAGCTGCAAAGTCACATTGCAAGAAACGTGGATACAGAGAGAGGAATAAGGCCATTTTTGCAATGATACACGCAGTATAAAATATGCAATAAAATATTCTTTCTAAACCATGGAGTCATGACCAATGATACCATTTAAAAGATATGTTCCCATGTTGATTTAGCTCTAACTTTGTTGTTACCCTGATACCAGCTCTCCATGGGCTCATTTCTACTGTATAGGACAGATTCCTTTGGCCAGTTTGCAGTCAAGATTTGGGGTGACTGATGGTAAAGTATTTTTGTCTAGGGTGGCCAGAAACTATTGACCCAATAGTCTGTGATGTTGTGCTTTTGCACCTCTCCCAGCTTTAGAAGGAGGGAATTTTGTTCATTAGTAGCAGAGATTTGTAGAAAACACAATATTCAAGTTTAGATTTATCAGAAGATAATTCAAATTATCTTACTTAACAGATTCCGGGTCTGTTTAAATTTGCTGAAAATCTGGATCAAATATTAGCTTTTCTATTACAGGGATATCAAATTTCGGATACGCTTCATTATGACTCAATTTTTTGGCACATGCTTAAAAGCACCCCAGTGATCTAGCACATGTAAATGTGGAACATATCACAAACTATGCTTTGGGTCAAAATGTCCCCACCTCCTTTCTACCTTCTTGCTCTATTTTTTTCCCCTGAATAGGATATACCCTATATTGATATTCAATACTGATACCGAGCATGAAATTTATTATGTCAAACTGAAAAATGCCTGTGGTAATACAGGTTTTTATAGCTGTGGTTTTCTCCAGCTCAAATTGCTTTGAGTGTCTGTGTATTGGCAGAAAGTTCGAAGTAGGATGGAGACAGAAACCATGAGTGTACAAAAGACACCTTTAGAAACTACAAACCAGCAACCAGAAAGCCTGTTAGCTGTAAGTCAGCAGACTTTTATGTCAAGCTTGGCTGACTAATTATTGCTTATAATTTGCATTAGGATTAATTAACTAATTAGAGAGGAATGTCTGAAGGCAAAGTTATGGCTCTGCTTGTCAAGCTGAGGACTTTAATTATGCTGATATTTTTTAATTATAATCAGCTGCTGAATGAGGATTACTTTGTCAGCTACTATCGCTGAAACTAGGCTGGGCATAGGAGCCAGAGGAATTGTGGGTACTCATTACTGTTCCTCCTACCAGCAAGGAAAACGTGTGACCCAACCACACATATGAGGAAAACCTTCTGACACAGACAATATTTAAAATTGTACACAGAACCGGATAAACTACAATGATTCAGGTTTGTTTGCCACTTAAAGACTAAAGTAGAAACTTCTCAGCAGAATGAAGAAATCGGTCTTTGCCCATGTTTGATTGTAGCTGGCAATGAGCGTGCAGAGTGATTGTACTAATGGATTGGGCTTAGCCGACTTGACATTCTCTTATGAATCTCGGTGTCAACTTCCTGGAGCTCTTTGTAAATTCTTTGCTGAAGAATTGTGCTTTGACAACTTTCTTCTTTTTGTCTGAATGGCAAATTGGGAGACTTAGTATGCAAATACTGGAAACTGCTTTGAGTGTTTCAAAGAAAGTACATTAATGTGCCTAGCACATAAACCCTCTGTTGTCGAGTTGATTCCTACTCGTAGTAACCCTATAGGACAGAGTGGAACTACCCCATAGAGTTTCCAAGGAGCACCTGGTGGATTCAAACTGCCGATCTCTTGGTTAGCAGCTGTAGCACTTAAACACTTCGGCACCACGGTTTCCGGCTAGCACATAGTACGTGTTATTGTTGTTAGGTGCTATCGAGTCAGTTGTGGCTCATGACAAACCTATGTACAACAGAATGAAACTTGCCTCGTCCTGTGCCATCCTCACAATTGTTGCTACGCTTGACCCCATTGTTGCAGCCATTGTTTCAATCCATCTTGTTGAGGGTCTTTCTCTCTTTTGCTGACCCTCTACTTTACCAAGCCTGATGTCCTTCTCCAGGACTGGTCCCTCCTGATAGCATGTCTGAAGTATGTGAGATAAAGTCTTGCCAACCTTGCTTCTAAGCAGCATTCTGATTGTATTTTTTCCAAGAGAGATTTGTTTGTTCTTCTGGCAGTCTGTGGTATATCCACTATTCTTTGCCAAAACCATAATTCAAAGGCATCAATTCTTCTTTGCTCTTCCTTATTCATTGTTCAGCTTTCGCATGCGTATGAGGTGAATAAAAATGGGCCAGGTGCACCTTAGTCCTCAAAGTGACATCTTTGCTTTTCAACACTTTAAAAAGGTCTTTTTCAGCAGATTTTCCCAATGCAAAATGTCCTTAGATTTCTTGATTGCTGCTTCCATGGGTATTGATAGTAAATTCAAGTGAAACAAAATCCTTGACATCTTCAATCTTTTCTCCATTAATCATGAAGTTGCTTATTTTTGTTATCTTTATGTTGAGGATTTTTGTTATCTTTATGTTTAGGTATAATCCATACTGAAGGCTACGGTCTTTGATCTTCATCAGCAAGTGCTTCAAGTCCTCTTTGCTTTCAGCAAGCAAGGTTATGTTGTCTGCATAATGCAGGTTATTAATAGTCTTCCTCCAGTCCACATGCAGTATTCTTCTTCGTATAGTACAGCTGCTGTGATTGTTTGCTCAGCATTCAGATTGAATAGGTATGGTGAAAGGATACAATCCTGATGCACACCTTTCCTGACTTTAAGTCACATATTATCCCCTTGCTCTGTTTGAAGGACTGCCTCTTGGTCTATGTACAGGTTCCTCATGAGCACAATTAAGTGTTCTGGAATTCCCATTCTTCGAAATGTTATCGTAGTGCATGTAGTACATACTGAGCCAACATTTATTGAATGCATTTGTGACCTATTGGCATATAATACCATTGTACCAGAGAATATACATGTGCTAACAGGGCAGCTAATTTCACAAGATACTTGGGAATTTCTTCCAGGATATTAGAAATCAAAATCAAATTCTTTACTTTTGACATTGGTTGTAAACAATGGTCAACAACATAATAAAAAAAATGCATCCAAATGATTCATCAAAAGATAAAACGTGATAACTTTTTTTTAAGATGAACTAAAATCTTCTCTGTTGTCCTCAGAATATTTCAACAAAGAAACTCTAAGCTTAGTATATGCTAAAAGCTCCAAATGACTTACAAACTGGCAAAGGCCTGCAGATTTAATGTCAAGGCACATCACAAATGTTGTGCTGATTTCTTTTCTTTTTAAAGTGCCCAGAAGTGAATTCACAGTAGATTCTCAGTCACACAGACACACTTCGTTATCACAAAAGTGCTTTGCATTTATCAGGCTGAGTTTTCCTTTGTGCAGAGGGGAGCAAATGCAGGGACAATGGCTGCTCATAAAATCATAGACTATTAAGACCTGGAAGAGACCTTTGAGATGGCCATCAGTCTGTGTAGAGTTTAAGTGCAAAGAGTGTATTTTTTTATTTCGTTAACACTTGCATAGCTCTTATCTTGTGTCATGCACTGATTGAAGCATTCTTAAACAACCCTGTAAGAAGCCCCAGGTAACTGAGGCATGAAGTAAGTGCTTAATATATGTGTAGTTTGGCTATACGTCAGGTCCATCCCCTAACTGTACACATGAAGAAACCAGGGATTAGAGGTTATGTGACTTGCCCAATGTCACTACTGGGTACCACAGCTAAGAAAAGAATATTTGGCACCCAAATCTCAGGCCAGTGCTCTTTTGACATGACTACCTCATGCTTCTTAAGTTGACTGACTTGTCTTGATTTGCCTGGGACTTCCCAGGTTTCAATACTGAGAGTTGTGCATGTCAGGAAATTCCTCAGACCTGGGTGAATTAGGATGGTTGGTCCCCCTACTTCTCATGAAATTTTACTCTGCAGTGGATGAGTAATATTACCTCTCTCTCTCTCTGACATCTGACTCCTTGATGAAAAATTCTCTGGACTTGGACAGGCCACAAGCAACTTTTAATCTTTCTGTATTGGAATTGACTCGGCAGCAACAGATTTTTGTTTTTGGGGGGGAGGGGAAGTTCCAAAGATAGAAGAGAAAACTCTAGTGTAATGGTTAGAAAATTTCTTTACTTCTTTAAAAAAATGGGATTGGCAAATTTTGTCACTGGTTTTATCAGCTATTCTTGTATTTTGGTGGCACAACACAAGTAAAATATCATACAGCACCACAATAATGCTGTAACTGCACACTGCTTTGCATTTTCAAAACCCTTTTGGCCATATTGTCTCATTTGGCCTTGATTATTCTTTGCAAAGTTCCATCTCCATTTTTCAGATGAAGAAGTGGGGGCTCAGACAGAGTAGATGACTTGCTTAAGGTCACAAACCTGGATTCTTACCTGAATCCTAATGCTCTTTTTACTACCCTGTATTAGTACATTGTAGGTTTTTGTTGTTGTTGCTAATGAGGGGGAAATTTTTTTGAGGAAAATGTCCACACAAGCAGGACTGGGACAAGAGTAAGGTAAGACATTCATCTCAGTGCCAAATCTAAGGGATTGCCAGAAATCTCAGAAATTAAGAGAAATAATATGCCAATGTGATATTTAAAGAAATCTAAATGTATGCAAAAAAAAAATCCACAATGAACAAAATATCAATATTTTATGTAAAGACAGATTTACTCCATACTTGCACAGCCTTGCCACATCTGCCTCACCCTAGTCCTGGCCTTGCACACAAGTCCCTCTCCATTGATAAAAGAGAAGAGTCAACTCTCTTAATGCATTGGAATAGAAATTCAGGTAATTGACCCCAGACTCTTCAGAGTTCAACAAACCTGCCTCGTGCATTATAATTTTTGTTCATTTTCTAACTTGTTTCTTTCATGAAGCATTTTCCTCTCTTCCAATATTTCTTATCATACCTATAAGAACACATCTTATTCTTGAGTTACATACGGGTAATTCTCCAGAACTGGACCCCCTAGGAATATGGGGTCCTAGCCTAGGCTTCCAGAAGTAGAGTTCACCCAGCACTCGCAGGCCTGTGATAAGGATTCCGGTGACTGGGGATGAAAGAGGTCACTGTGGATGGGGGAGGAGGGTGGTGAGTCTGTCAGCAGCAGAGGACTATAAGCTGTGGTTGGGGCTGCAGAGCCAGCTGTATAAGGCCAGAGGGTCGAGAGGACTGGGAGGGTCATCGCAAAGGTGGTGGCAGCAGCTCTACTGGCTGCAGGTTCTTTCAGATGTTTATGATTTGGGGCCTGTCTTACAAAGAACCCTTCTGCTCCAAGAGGAAGTAGTGTACTCACCAGCAGAGGCTGGCTGACTGTTCTTTATTAGAGAACATCTGTGGCGAGTATTTGAAGTAAACTTCTCTGGAAACGGTGTACACGTTTCTGCTCTGGCATGCCATTTCCATCACACTGGCTTCTCTGCAAAGCATGTCTTAAAAAAAAATCTCAAGCTGGCTGCTTTATTTCTTCCTTATCCTTCAACATTCTTTTGCTTGAAAGGACTTTCATCTACAAGGCCGCCTATACCCATCCACCCTGTAGAAATCAAAAGCCCCTTAGTCAAGCTCAGGCAACAAAACGAACAAAACATAATGAGGTTGTCAATGTTCAATGACTAATGCAGATACGAGAGGCAAAAGTGGACATACCTGTAATTGTTTCTGGTAATAGCAGGTAGATTAACATTTTAAACAATTATATGATCAATGAAAATAAGGTAGAGATGGAAATAGGGTTGAAAGGCTTAGAGATCTTTCCACCTGAGAGGAAAAACTGATGTCCCTTTCCCAGAGCACTGAAAAAGGGAAAATGTCTATGTGATTTTTTTTTTTAAGGGGAAAAAAAGAAAAAGTTATAACATGCAAACACACACACACACACAAACTCGTGCGCATGCGCACACTCACACACAAACAACCCTTCCACAAAGGGCACCGAATGCAGCCAGTAGTTCTCCGTGCTTGCCTTGCGTGAGGAGAATACTGAATAACTTAGAGAGGCAAATCTACAGCCCTTTTGGAATCTTACTGTACTTCCAATCAAAATACTTACCATTCGAGGCCCACCTCTCTCATCAGGCATGGCGATGAAAGGAGCTGTGTTCCACATAGCTGACAATTTTAGGAAATAGGCAGTCTTTTAAGGAACCCAAACAATAAGCTGATCTTTTGGTCATTACTTGTGGTTAATCACCTCATGAGGCTCTTTGCCAACTACTATCAACTATTGTTCTGTTCTTTAACCCAGTGGTGCCTCCAGGGTCTACTTAGGTGTCAGAGTTATTTTTCTGTATGCTGAGTGGCCACATACTCTGCTTTTTCATGTAAAACTTTGTGTCAATTTTAGTAAATTTTAGATCCCCTTTGTTAACAGTTATCCTTGTTCTCAATGTTTTATCTCCTGTCAACATTGCTCCTACTGTATTTCTCTCTACAGGTCTCCCTAACTGTCCCAAATATCTCTTCTAATTTATTCTTTTCATCTGCACTGGGCTAGTATACCAGGTTACCAGCCTTTTAGATTTCTGTTTGAAATGAGACTCCAAGATAGAGCTTTTCTGTATATAATGTTGCATAGGGTATATACAGGTCATGAACTGAAGTTCATAAGGGTTTTTTTTTTTTTTTTTAGTAAACACTATTTTTTCACTAGGGAGCTTTTGGCACAATGGTTAAGAGCTTCGCTGCTTGACTGGGGTCTTAAAACTTGCGAGTGGCCATCTAAGATGCATCACTAGTCCTATCCTGACTGCCACAAAGGAGAATGAAGAGGCCCAAAGACACAGGGAGGGATTGGTCCAAAGGACTGATGGACCACAACTACCACAGCCTCCACTAACCTGAGCCCAGAACATCGAGATGATGCCCTCTTACCACTGCTGACTGGTCTGGAAGGGATCGCAATAGAGGGACCCAGACAGAGCAGGAGAAGAATGAAGAGCAAAATTAAAATTCACACACACACACACAAGACCAGGCTTGCTGGTCTGACAGAGACTGGAGAAACCCTAAGAGTGTGGCCCCCAGGCACCCTTTTGCTCACTGCTGAGGTCACTCCTGAGGTTTACCCTCCAGCTAAAGATTAGACAGGTCTCTAGGGCAACAGTAACACACCTGAGTAACAGTAAAGTTGTGCTTCATGGTTCAAGCATGTATAAGAGACTAATGGGAGCACCAACCCAAAAGCAGAGACAAGAAGGCAAAAAGGGACAGGAAAGCTGGACGAATGGAAATGGGCACACTGGGGTGGAGAGGTTGCAGGGATGGCAAGCAACGTCATGAAACAATTTGTGTATTGTCTGTTTGATGAGAAACTAATTTGCTCTGTAAAGTTTCAACTAAATCACAATTAAGAAAAAAAAAAAAAGAGCTCCGCTGCTAACCAAAAAGTCGATGGTTCAAACCCACCAGTCACTCCATGGGAGAAATATGTAGCAATATGCTTCCATAAAGATTTACAGCCTCAGACAAGCTATGGGGCAGTTCTACTCTGTCCTATAGGGTCACTATGAGTTGGAATCCACTTGATGGCAATGGGTTATTTTTTCACTGTTTCAGATAGCTGAGGCTGCTGGAGACTGTGTTTGGAATAAATGGGTATCTTGTTTTGAAGTTATTTTTGCATATGCCATCTCCCAAGTACACTGTAAGCTCTCTGTGGCAGGGACCTCTATTTTCCAAGTCTTTTAATCTCTTAAGCTACCAAGAATGGGACCTTATATGTAGTTGGAATTTAGTGAATATGTGTTCAATGACTGAATATACTACCTGAGACTTTCTGAGTCTCACTTTCCTTCTTTATAATGCAATAGATTGGGTCTCTGTGAAGGATTCCCTGGCGAAGAGAGACTGTAAAAATAAGGTCATTGTAGTAAGTGCCCATGTGACAAGGTCTCTTTCGTTTTCTTCTGAGGTTATATCCACCCTGCTTCTTAGTGTTAAAACAGCCTTTCTTTGATTAAATGACAACGATAATAGATGATTTTGAAAATGTCCTTACTATGACAAAATAATACAAGGACAATCCTATGTCAGTACCTCAACTAAAAGGAAACAAAACTATTAATATTTTATGAAAATCTGTTAAAAGCATTGAACTAGATTAAAAAAAAAAATCCATTTACAACATTCTAAATTTACAAACCTGTTCTTAGAACAAACTGAATAGTACCAACCCCAACAATATAGTATAATTTGAATATATAAATAGGTTTAAGAAGGGTTAGTTAAATGACTTTAGGCTCCATTCCTAATGCATACTGAAAGCCAGCAAATTTGTGGGAGGACGGGGCTTATTTTTTGCAGTTGATGTCATGAAAGTCACATGCACTTTCCAGGCTTTTCCTTTAGTGCCTCAGAAAGTCAGGATACAGGCCAGAACGTCCAGCTATCTGACCCTGAAGGACAACTCCAAAATTTTCTCCAAACATTCTTCCTGCACATTCCAACTCTCTCTACCCCACTCCAGCTGCTGGGTCTGAAGAATGGGAAGAAAAGATGAAAAGAATGGAGTAAAGGAGCAAGGAGGGAAAGGAGAAATTATTTGAATTTTTTGGATGCGTACAAGTATCCTTGCTTCAAGCTCTGGTCCAGGCATTTTATTTGCTCTTCGAAAGGCCCTTAGTTTGCAACTTGGCTCCATTACATGGGAATCAGTGGCAACTGACATGTGTCACACAAGTAGCTTGTTGTGGGGCAACCATACTCAAAGGTGGGACAGGACTGCCCAGCAAAGATAACTCAGTGTTCCCCAGTCCTCTCTTCTGCCATCACAAGGAGCCAGACCCTGCATGTCTGTGAGGATGCGAGAATAAAAACCCTCCAATTCTCTCCTGTCTTCACTGCTGGTATTGTCTGCCTCTTAGAACCACTCACCTGAAACCAGAAGCTTCTGTGGCTGCTGGCAAATCAGCTTTCCTCTTTCCCTTCGGAAGGCTGTGGGGGGATGGAGCGTGAAACTGAGAGGCAGGGGAGGTTGTCCCTTCATAGCCACAGCATAGTCACTGCTGGTAAGGGGACTCCTTAAGAGTGCCAGGGACATTATCCTTCTTCACAGCAATACAGGGCAGAGCACTCAGAGAGCCTTTGGAAGAAAGGCTGTGTCATTTCTAGGGAGCACTTTACTGGGCTAATTTTCTTTTAGAACCCTTCCACCTTTCAGCTTAGAGAGTTGCCCCCAGCCATGACACTCATTTATTCATTCATTCATTTAATACCTATTATGCCCTTTCTCTTCACCCCCTCAGCTTAAAAAGCTCAGTTCTATTCTCCTCCCCATCTCCAAATGTTTTCATCTCATGTCTTAGTCAGCCACCGGGCACATATCTATACCAGTACTGTATTACAGTCTAGGGCTTCATATATAAATTCCTGCCCCTGGGGAACCCATGGTTTGGTAGGATTCTGAGCGAAGTAACCACACAATGCTACAATAGGGTAACCAATAGTAAAGGGTAACCAAGACCCTTCCATTGTGCTGCAAGCATGGGCAGATGGGTGTACATTATAATTAACTCTGCTGGGGATGGAGGGAACCAAGGAAGGCTTCGCTGAGGAGGTCACATTGGAATCGGGTATTAATGAAGTGTAGGACGCTGTGATATACAAAAAAGGTGGGAAGAAAATTGAGGACAGGGGGAATAGCATGGGTAGAGACCTAGAAGTATGGGCACGTTTGGTAACTGTGAATAGGTGAATGTGACTGGATTACTGGGTGTGTGTTTGCTGGGATTAATTGGAGATGATGCTGGAAAGGTGACATTTACACATAGTTCCACAGGCTCTTGTCCCCAGTAAGAATTGGAGATTCAGTATGGCTAGCTCACTCCTTTTTTCTGCTCCTCACCTGATGCATGAAAGGGGGGAAACAAAGTGGGTTCAGGGGACTAAAGTGTATGTAGTAGGTCATCACGTGCCAGTCCTTTTATATGTTGTCTTAGTTAATCCGCACACCAAACTTGTCAAAAGAGAATTTGATGAATGTGGAAACTGTGTCTGGACCAAGCCCACACAACGAGCCCAACAATCTTGCAATTTTTACTCAGATATTTGTGAATTTAAGTAATCTTTCTAAGATTCTGCTGTTTCAGATAACTACTTTCAAAAAAGATTCATAAGCCTATTATAAATGAATATAAAAATTGGATACATTTTGTGGATTTGGTGAAAAATATGGGCTTTATCCTACAGACAGTGGAATGCCATTCAACCCACAGGGACAAGGAGCCTGTGAGCTCTGGTAGGATTGACCAAGAGCTGCCACTGGCTGTCTGATGGTGCCTGGCAGAAACAGAGCCCCATCAAGCAGGAGAGAAAAGAGCAGCAGATAGGCAGTTGCAAGCCCTGAGAAGCATACCAAAATCTGGGGATTTGCATAGTAAAATTGAAAGCATATTTGCATTCAGGAATCAAACGCATGCATTCCCACTGTCCTGGAAATAGGCTGACTCAGACCATACGACTAAATAAAAGAATAATGTTTACTCAGAACTGATGTACTTGTTTAAAAAGTTAATGTTTTAAGCTTTCTGCCTTCTAGCAAAACATCACTAATCTAATTAGAGCTTTCCAACCCCACTTGGCCTGCGAGCAGGCCTGCAGTGCATTGACTGCTCACCAGACAGGATGGACCTCAGGCCCTTTCTCCTCACCCCCTCAGCTTTAAAAGTTCAGCTTGACCCTCCTCCCCATCTCTAAATGTTTTCTTCACATTTCTAAGCCAGCCACCAGGCACATTCCAGCACTTTGCACTCCCCAGAATCCCAGAAAGCAAGTTTATTTGGGTGATAGGTCTTCCCTCAAAGACATTCTTAGAACACTATGTGGTGAGGTGAACAGCAGATATCTAATTGCAAAGGCAAGGAGGTTTTGACAGCAGAGGGGGGTTTGTAATGTTGTTGTAAGGCTGCTTACGACTCTTTAAGGCCCCTCCACCTCAGGTTTTTCAGCAAGTGAGCTCACTGAACCTTGTTTTCTATTCTCAAGTTGAAGTTAGCTAGTTCTTATTGTCTGGGAAACTGGAGTGGTGGTGGGTTGAAGAGGTTATGGATGAGGAAGTTTAAGATTGAGGTAGAATTAATTAGACATAATCCCATTCTAAACCTTGTTTGCTTTTAATCATTCAAGAACCAGGAAGGAGTGAGCCCCAAGGGTGTTATAAAAAAATCATGAAATAAAAAACATAAATGCAAGTCTGTGAAATTTTCCTACAATTTACACAGAAAGGGAATTAGTCTGGCTGTAGAAGTGTCTGGGGATGTTGGCTGAGAGCATGGGGGTAGAAAGGCCTACATTTTTCCTCCCCAATTCCAAAAGTGACTGACTTTGGAGCTGATGAACGAATGGAGTACTATGGGTACTAAAAAAAAAAAAAAAAAAATGGGTACTAGTGGCAGTAATAATGAAAATTTGTATCATACAGGGTTTCTAATGTATGAGAGCCCTGCCCTCTCCTCCTCTTCATATTTACACCACCTCACGAAGTGGTAGTTAGTGCAGGTATTGGTATTCCAAGTTCACAAAGGAAGTATATGAGACATAGATGGTTAAGCAGTTTGTATAAAATCACAGCTATTTCAAGATGGAAGGGGGATTAAAGATTTAGCTAATCCAGAGGTAAGATTAAACATTTAGTCTAGTTTTCAAAGCCCTGTATGACTGGATTACTCAGTGTGGGTATCTCTACATTTCTTCCTCTCTGTGGTTGGGTTCATAGAAATGAGACAGAAGGAAGGCAAGACAGTGCCCATCTCTTCCTCATCTCAGTCTCCTTGCCTTTGAAAGGTTAACGTAGGTGTCTTTGGTGTCTCCTGAGCAAGATATCATGGGGTCCACTGAGGTGTATTTTCATCTTTGGATCTCAGAACCCACAACCTTGGACTCTCTCTTCGAGCTGAGTAACTGTGTATAGCCTGTTCACACCAAAGGGACACTTGACTCCTGAGATGTCTTTGAGTACGATGAGTTTATTTTCTTCTAATTCTTCTCAAGATTTGAAGCAGACATCAAGCTTTAGTGGATGATGTTTAATAACCCTGGTGAGGAAGGATTATTAAACACTGAAATCAGCCGTTTAAAAAAAAAAGAGCAAATAACAATAAACACTGTATTTGTTGTTTAGAACAAAAATGGTGGAGAATACTAGCTTATTTTCTAAAGCTTCTAATCGAACATATTAATGTTGAATTTTTTGGACATATTCTGATTAAGTTCATTTTTTTTTTTTAAGTCAAATTCTGTGTATCTTCTACTGAGAATAAAGCTGTGATCTTATTTCCTACCTGGCTTATTAGTTACACTCTGCATGAACGCAGCCATTAACATTGTCATTATCTCATGGATCACGTGCCAGGTTGCACAATACTTCCATTGTAACTAAGAATTCAGCCATCACCCAGTTGCAGTATAGGGGAGATTATATCAAGAGTAATGTTTACAGTGTACTAACAGCCTCATAAAGATAAACATCAGAAATTCATTTGAAAACCTAAATCATTGTGTCAGTTTTTCAGTTGCCATAAACGGCTTCCTCATGTATCTGTCTATGCTTTGCTGTGCTTATATTTGCCAAGATTTTCAGCATACCCTGCCTCCAATAAATTACGTAAGAATGTGGGCTTGACCCAAGAACACAGTAGGACTGTGCTGCTTGCATAGGCCATTCCCCCTACTTCCCTTTGGTTCCACTGTGAGACACATAAGCAAAGGAGACTCTTTCAATTTAGGAGCTAAGCAGATTATTCAAACATACTCCTTGATGGTATGTCTGAAGAGTCTTGCTTTGTCTGTGCTTATAATGACCAGGAACAGTGTTTGCAAGCCAACTTTTGTTCTCGCATTTCTGAATCAAGGAGAGAAAAAAGGTCATGCAGGGCACTTGAAGTACCTGCATTTCCCTGGGGGAAGGTTAGGGCTTAGAACTGGTTTATTGTGGTTCGAACCCCTGCTTAAAAAAAAAAAAAAACATTTCCACCCCAGATACACTGAATCAGAAATCCACAGTTTAACAAAATCCCCAGGTGATACTTACGTATAATATAAATTTTGAGCAAATTTTGAGCAGCATTAGCAATGACTGGGATCTTGTTAGAAACGGAAACCTGAACGAACCAGTTTGAAGCCCTGAGGAAGGGTTAAGAGCACTGGATTTGGAGTTATAGAGACTTCAGATTAAGCATCAATTCCATCACTTGCTAACTGTGTAACTTTGAATAAGTTAACCTCTCTGAGCTTCAGTTGCCTATTTCAAATAGGGACTATGAGAGTAACTATTTCATAGGACATTTGTGGGGATTAAATAAAAAACAGTGCATATAAAGCACCTGTCAGAGAGCTCAATTCCAAGTAAATGATCAATAAATGTTAATTAGTATTATTATATTTACCACCCTGGAGGACCACCTACAAGGTTGTTACAGAGAATAAATAAAGATAATGCTTGTAAAAGCCTTTAATACAGCCTTTGGTCTATGCCTTTAGATTTTCTGCTATAGCAAGGGGGAGAAATCTTTACTCACATTCATTTCATGGGTTTTAATTAGTGAATAAGATAAACTGTTTCTCTAGTTGCCATCAAGATGCAGGTGCGAGATTGCCTTTTAAATACCCTTCTCATTTCTGCTTGTCATTCTTTTGTTCTGACACAAACCAGGTAGATGGCGCATTTCCAAAGCTGAAATGTCTGGATTTGGTCAGGAGTCAAAACTTTAGCTCATCTGTAGTTTATCTTCTGATCACTTGGGTTATCCCAGGAGACTAGAGACCACCCTGAGACTTCAATTTTGGCGTTCAGAGTAAACCAGCATCCTCTGTGGATGTGCACTCAAGTACTGGGAATATATGCTTATTGATGTATAAATATATCAACAGGCAGAAAGCCAGGATTGTTGGCCAGGGGTGAGCCAGCCTGACACCTAAAGGCCAACAGGACAGAGAGGTTCTTCCTGTGTAGAGACAGAGGTCTCTGGGTTGATTTTAGTTCTTAGCACTCCTTAGTAGGTGATGGTGCCACCTGATATTTGCATACCAATTCTGTTATTTTCAAAGAATTTTCCCGTAAAATATCAGAACCATTCTGTGATATAGGCGAGGCAAAGATTCTTATTTCTACTCTACCTTTAGAAGGAAATGTAGATCCAGAGAGATTAAGCTCTTTCTCTTTTCCTTTAATGCAGCCTTAAATGTATAGTCATTCCAGTTTGCCTACTCATTCTTTCCTATGAAGAAAGGAGCCAGCTGGCTTTAAAGTTAATCACAAAGATATATTCAGAAAAGAGACCAGGTGTTAAACGTCTCCATCTCTCCACACCCTTCTCTGGGCAGATGCTCTCTCTACAGTCCTAAGATTTTGTATTCTCCAGAAAAATGTTTTGTAAAATCTTGCAAATCACATCTCTGCTTTGTTTCAGTCTTCCCATTTCCAGTAATCTGAAAACTAGAGTAGTAAGATTATATATCCAATTTATTGGTGATTTTCTTTTCTCAGTAGTATGAAGGCTCCTCCATCTCCCTCTCAGCCTGGGACTTAGTAAATGTTCTGTGGAGAGTTTGCTGGTTAAAAAGCTTAAATTAAAAATGGTACTGAATGAAGACCTTTTGCCTTCATAACTGCTGAGAGCCTGTTTTGACTTGTGAGCTCTGATATATACCAACAGGTTAACTCTAATTAACTTCACAGGTGTGATCCCAACTGGTAGACTTTAAGAAAGCCTACCCCACTGGTTTTCAAAATGTTTTTACTTTTTAAGAATGGGATCCTTCTTCAAAGATACTTTACATGGAAGATTATAAAACAAGCCAAACTTAAAATGATCTGGTTTTAGTGGAGGCGTTGGATCTACCAAGGAGAGATTTCAACTAGAGCTATTTGGAAGGTATTGATGTACCTGATTTTTTTTTAAAGCAGATATATTCTTCACCAATATTATAATCCATTCTGTTGGTGGGCAGTATTTCTAAGCTATGTTTTCTCTTTAAAACCCTATGAATCTTGGTTTACCTGGGCAATACTGTATGTAACAATCAAGAGCTCTAGCAGGCTTTAGAAATGTCTTTTGTATCACGGATAACTTCTTAAACACTCATATTTCATGGTGAAATTCATCAAAAGTAACATAATGTTGCTTGCACCTGTAGGATGTCTCTCTTCGTCCTGTGGCTTCGTGTATAGAAATCGGTTATTGGATAAGCTGTGTGACCTCAATAATGATACTCATTTATTGACACAAATGCAAAACCCATATTTTAACACCACCTCAACTCTCATGGGCTTCAGGAATGATACTTGGACAATAAATAATCAACAATTTCAAGTGACCTAAGATCTAAATATTAAAGGTCTGCAACATATTTTGGAAGACTCGGATACATGTCTCTCTGCTTTATTTCTTTTTCTAAATTATGAGGTTATAGCTCTATTGCCATGTGGGGGAATGGTCTCAACAGACAACTGGTCATGCCATCCAATTATCATCAGAAACATGGATTAAATATAACTACGCTAAAATCAGGGTCCCTGGGTGGCACAAATGGTTTGTGCTTGGCTGGTAACTGAAAAGTTGGTGGTTCAAAACCACCCAGCAGCATCCCGGAAGAAAAGTCCTGGTGATCTTCTTCCCTAAAGATTATAGCCAAGAAAACCCTATGGAGCAGTTCTACAATGTAACATATGAAGTCATCATGAGTCATAATTGACTTGATTAAATGGCACAAGACAACAGTTTTTGGATTCCTGGGTGGTGCACATGGTTTAGGGCTGGACAACTAGCCAATAGTTTGGTGGTTCAAACCCACTCAAAGGGACCTTGGAAGACAGGCCAGGCAATCTGCTTCCAAAAGGTTACAGCTGCACACATGGGATGGCCATGAGTTGGAATCTATGGGGTGACAACTAACAACAACATGCTAACATCAAAAAGATTACAATTTTTTTTTTCCCAAATGTGATTATTTTGCATTTAATAAGCTCGCACTTCAGTTCAATTCATGTGATCACTTAGTCAGGGTTGTTTTAACCTTTGACCTCTTTGGACTTAGAGCCCAGGGGATGTAATCTGCAGGGGCCTCCTAAAATGTTTGAGTCCAGAAAACAAAATACATTGTCCTTGAAATACAGAAAGAAAACTGTTAAAAAAAAAAAATGTTAAGGAAGATAATTGTTGAATAAGATGTACCCCAAAGGTAACATTATGTTAACTAGTTTGATGCCATTCTCCTACAACTCTATGTCAATTATAATGACCTTTAAAAAAAAAGAACAAAATGAATAATTTATTCTTCATAAAACTCAAGATTTTAAAATGTACAAAATCCTTTCAGAAAAATTTACAACATAATAAAATATATATTTAATGTAGAATATTTATTTAATTTGTTGCATATGAAGCCTGATGAAGCCAAAATAAGAAAGACCTAGAAAAGTCTTTTAAAATGGCCTTCTGGGGTGGGGCCAAGATGGCTGACTAGGTAGAAGCTACCTCGGATCCCTCTTGCAACAAAGCCTCAAAAAAACAAGTGAATTGATCACATACATGACAATCTACGAACACTCACCATCAAACACAGATCTAAAGAGTTGACCTGAGTGACAGAGACTGAGAACGAACAACCACGGGGAAGCAGCAACAGTTTTTGGAGCCTGGAGCCCAGGGTGACACCTACCAATCTGTAGAGGTGCTTGCATTGGGGGCCTAACGTACAGTTGCAGAGCCCACCCACCAAAGTGCTTTAGGAATAGAGACACACCTACCTCACTGGCACTTGGCATAAGCCTGTCAGCATCCTGACCCCCCTGGAGTGTGAAACCCTGCTGCTACTAGAATCTGGTGCACATAATGATCACCACTACTTCTCTAGGTGGATAGGTGACAGTCTGCATCACACACTTGGTGACTCAAAATCAGATTCTACTCAAGAATAGTGAATGGACTCTTAGGCTTATATATCTGGTAACAGCCCAAACCAGCTGGTAATAGGACATAAGTGATTCAAGGGTTACAACAATCAAGACTGCGCAATCTAGTAGCCCATCTACGTATATTGAAAGAAAACAAAACAAGATAAGACTCAGTGAGCAAATATAGAATAAATCACTACAATATCTTAGAGATAGCTCCGAGACAGCAGTCAATATCAAACCACATAAAGAAGCAGACCATGATTGCTTCTACAACTCCCCAAACTAAAGAATCAAAATCTTTCCCAAATGAAGATACAATCCTGGAATTGCCAGATGCAGAATATCAAAAACTAATTTACAGAATGCTTCAAGACATCAGGGATGACCTCAGAAATGAAATAAGGCAATCTACAGAAAAGGCCAAGGAACACACTGATAAAGCAGTTGAAGAACTCAAAAAGATTATTCAAGAATATAGTGGAAAAATTAATAAGCTACAAGAATCCATAGAGAGACAGCATTCAGAAATCCAAAAGGTTAACAGTAAAATTACAAAAAAAAAAAAAAAAATTACAGAGTTAGACAACTCAGTAAAAAGCCAGAGGAGCAGACTTGAGCAATTGGAATGCAGGGTGGGGGATCTGGAGGACCAGGGAATTGACACCAATATAGCTGAAAAAAAATCAGATAAAAGAATTAAAAAAAAAAATGAAGAAACCCTAAGAATCATGTGGGACTCTATCAAGAAGAATAACTTGCGTGTGATTGGAGTTCCAGAACACGGAGGGAAAACAGAAAATACAGAGAGAATAGTTGAAGATCTGTTGGCAGAAAACTTCCCTGACATCACGAAAGAAAAGGATATCTATCCAAGATGCTCATCGAACCCCATTTAAGATTGATCCAAAAAGAAAATCACCAAGACATATTATCATCAAACTTGCCAAAACCAAAGATAAAGAGAAAATTTTAAAAGCAGCCGGGGATAAAAGAAAGATCTCCTACAAAGGAGAATCAATAAGAATAAGTTCAGACTACTCAGCAGAAACCATGCAGTCAAGACGGCAATGGGATGACATATATAGAGCACTGAAGGAGAAAAACTGCCAGCCAAGGATCATATATCCAGCAAAACTCTCTCTCAAATATGAAGGCGAAATTAAAATATTTACAGATAAAAACAAGCTTAGGGAATTTGCAAAAACCAAACCAAAGCTACAAGAAATACTAAAGGAAATTGTTTGGTCAGAAAACCAATAATATCAGATACCAGCACAACACAAGGTCACAGAACAGAACATCCTGATATCAACTCAAATAAGGAAATCACAAAAACAAATTAAGATTAATTTTAAAAAGAAAAAAATGCTCAAAACAGAGAATCATTGAAGTCAATATGTAAAAGATCACAATAATCAAAAAGAGGGACTAAATACAGGTGGCATAGAACTGCCATATGGAGAGGGAAACAAGGCAGTATAGGACAATACAAGTTAGGTTTTTACTTAGAAAAATAGGGGTAAATATTAAGGTAACCACAAAGAGGTATAACAACTCCAAAACTCAAAATAAAAACCAAGAAAAACATAACGACTCAGCAAACATAAAGTCAAATACTATGAAAATGAGGAACACACAATTTACAAAGAAAAATGTCTGAGCACAAAACAGTAAGTGGAAAAATGAAATTGTCAACAACGCACATAAAAAGGCATCAAAATGACAGCACTAAACACATAAAAACACATACTTATCTATAATTACACTGAATGTAAATGGACTGAATGCACCAATAAACAGACAGAGAGTCTCAGACTGGACAAAGAAACATGATCTGTCTATATGCTGCCTACAAGAGACACACCTTAGACTTAGAGACACAAACAAACTAAAGCTCAAAGGATGGAAAAAAATATATCAAGCAAACAACAAGCAAAAAAGAGCAGGAGTAGCAATATTAATTTCTGACAAAATAGACTTTAAACTTAAATACAACACAAACGATAAAGAAGGACACTACATAATGATTAAAGGGACAATTGACCAGGAAGATATAACCATATTAAATATTTATGCACCCAATGACAGGGCTGCAAGATACATAAAACAAACTTTAACAGAACTGAAAAGTGAGATAGACACCTCCACAATTATAGTAGGAGACTTCAACACACCACTTTTGCAGAAGGACAGGACTTCCAGTAAGAAGCTCAATAGACACATGGAAGACCTAACTGCTACAATCAACCAACTTGACCTCATAGACTTATACAGAACACTCCACCCAACTGCTGCAAAGTATACTTTTTTTTCTAGCGCACATGGAACATTCTCTAGAATAGACCACATATTAGGTCATAAAACAAACCTTTGCAGAATCCAAAACATCGAAATATTACAAAGCATCTTCTCAGACCACAAAGCCATAAAAGTGGAAATCAATAACAGAAAAATTAGGGAAAAGAAATCAAATATTTGGAAACTGAACAATACCCTGCTCAAAAAAGACTGGGTTATAGATGATATTAAGGAGAGAATAAAGAAATTCATAGCATGCAACGAGAATGAAAATACTTCCTATCAAAACCTCTGGGACACAGCAAAAGCAGTGCTCAGAGGTCAATTTATATCGATAAATGCAGACATACAAAAAGAAGAAAGAGCCAAAATCAGAGAACTGTCCCTACAACTTAAACAAATAGAACGTGAGCAACAAGAGAATCCATCAGGCACCAGAAGAAAACAAATAATAAAAATTAGAGCTGAACTAAATGAATTAGAGAACAGAAAACCAATTGAAAGAATTAACAAAGCCAAAAGCTGGTTCTTTGAAAAATTTAACAAAATTGATAAACCATCGGCCAGACTGACTAAAGAAATACAGGAAAGGAAACAAATAACCCAAATAAGAAATGAGATGGACCACATCACAACAGACCCAACGGAAATTAAAAGAATCATATCAGATTATTACGAAAAATTGTACTCTAACAAATCTGCAAACCTAGAAGAAATGGATGAATTCCTAGAAAAACACTACCTACCTAAACTAACACAATCAGAAGTAGAACAACTAAATAGACCCATAACAAAAAAAGAGATTGAAAAAGTAATCAAAAAACTCCCAACAAAAAAAAGCCCTGGCCCGGACTGCTTTACTGCAGAGTTCTACCAAACTTTCAGAGAAGAGATAATACCACTACTACTAAAGGTATTTCAAAGCATAGAAAATGATGGAATACTACCCAACTCATTCTACGAAACCACCATATCCCTGACACCAAAACCAGGTAAAGACATCACAAAAAAAAAAAAGAAAATTATATCCCTCATGAACATAGATGCAAAAATCCTCAACAAAATTCTAGCCAATAGAATTCAACAACATATCAAAAAAATAATTCACCACGACCAAGTGGGATTTATACCAGGTATGCAAGGCTGGTTTAATAATAGAAAAACCATTAATGTAATCCACCATATAAATAAAACAAAAGACAAAAACCACATGATCTTATCAATTGATGCAGAAAAGGCATTTGACAAGGTCCAACACCCATTTACGATAAAAACTCTCACCAAAATAGGAATTGAAGGAAAATTCCTCAACATAATAAAGGGCATCTATACAAAGCCAACAGCCAACATCACTCTAAATGGAGAGAGCCTGAAAGCATTTCCCTTAAGAACGGGAACCACACAAGGATGCCCTTTATCACTGCTGTTATTCAACATTGTGCTAGAGGTCCTAGCCAGAGCAATTAGGCTAGACAAAGAAATAAAGGGCATCCGGATTGGCAAGGAGGAAGTAAAATTATCTCTATTTGCAGATGACATGATCTTATACACAGAAAACCCTAAGAAATCCTCCAGAAAACTACTGAAACTAATAGAAGAGTTTGGCAGAGTCTCAGGTTATAAGATAAACATACAAAAATCACTTGGATTCCTCTACATCAACAAAAAGAACATCGAAGAGAAAACCACCAAATCAGTACCATTCACAGAGGCCCCCAAGAAGATAAAATACTTCGGAATAAATCTTACCAAAGATGTAAAAGACCTATACAAAGAAAACTACAAAGTACTAGTGCAAGAAACTAAAAAGGACTTACATAAGTGGAAGAACATACCTTGCTCATGGATAGAAAGACTTAACATAGTAAAAATGTCTATTCTACCAAAAGCCATCTATACATACAATGCACTTCCAATCCAAATTCCAATGTCATTTTCTAATGTAATGGAGAAACAAATCACCAATTTCACATGGAAGGGAAAGAAGCCCCGGATAAGTAAAGCATTACTGAAAAAGAAGAAGAAAGTGGGAGGCCTCACTCTACCTGATTAAAGAAAATATTATATAGCCACAGTAGTCAAAACAGCCTGGTACTGGTACAACAACAGGCACATAGACCAATGGAACAGAATTGACAACCCAGATATAAATCCATCCACATATGAGCAGCTGATATTTGACAAAGGCCCAGTGTCAGTTAATTGGGGAAAAGATAGTCTTTTTAACAAATGGTGCTGGCATAACTGGATATCCATTTGCAAAAAAATGGAACAGGACCCATACCTCACACCATGCACAAAAACTAACTCCAAGTGGATCAAAGACCTAAATATAAAGACTAAAATGATAAAGGTCATGGAAGAAAAAATAGGGACATTAGGAGCCCTAATACAAGGCATAAATAGAATACAAAACATTACCAAAAATGACGAAGAGAAACCAGATAACTGGGAGCTCCTAAAAATCAAACACGTATGCTCATCTGAAGACTTCACCAAAAGAGTAAAAAGACCACCTAAGGATTGGGAAAGAATTTTCAGCTATGACATCTCCGACCAGTGCCTGATCTCTAAAATCTATATGATTCTGTTAAAACACTGAACTACAAAAAGACAAACAACCCAATCAAAAAGTGGGCAAAGGATATGAACACGCACTGCACTAAAGAAGATATTCAGGCAGCTAACAGATACATGAGAAAATGCTCTCGATCATTAGCCATTAAAAAATGCAAATTAAAACTATGATGAGATTCCATCTCACTCCAACAAGGCTGGCATTAACCCAAAAAAACACAAAAATAATAAATGTTGGAGAAGCTGCGGAGGGATTGGAACTCTTATACACTGCTGGTGGGAATGTAAAATGATACAACCACTTTGGAAATCTATCTGGCATTTTCTCAGTTAGAAATAGAACTACCATACCACCCAGAAATCCCACTTCTCGGAATATACCCTAGAGAAATAAGAGCCTTCACACAAACAGATCTATGCATACCCATGTTTATTGCAGCTCTGTTTACAATAGCAAAAAGCTGGAAGCAACCAAGGTGTCCATCAACGGATGAATGGTTAAATAAATTGTGGTATATTCACACAATGGAATACTACGCATCGATAAAGAACAGTGACAAAGCTGTGAAACATTTCATAACATGGAGGAACCTGGAACGCATTATGCTGAGTGAAATTAGTCAGAGGCAAAAGGACAAATATTGTATAAGACCACTATTATAAGATCTTGAGAAACAGTATAAACTGAGAAGAACACATACTTTCGTGGTTACAAGGCAGGGAGGGAGGGAGGGTAGGAGAGGGTTATTTACTAATTAGTTAGTAGATAAGAACTACTTTAGGTGAAGGGAAGGACAATACTCAATACATGGAAGGTCAGCTCAAGTGGACTGGACCAAAAGCAAAAAAGTTTCCGAGATAAACTGAATGCTTCAAAGGTCAGCGGAGCAAGGGCGGGGGTTTGGGGACTATGGCTTAAGGGGACTTCTAAGTCAATTGGCAAAATAATTCTATTATGAAAGCATTCTGCATCCCACTTTGAAATGTGGTGTCTGGGGTCTTAAATGCTAACAAGCGGCCATCTAAGATGCATCAGTTGGTTTCAACCCACCTGGAGCAAAGGAGAATGAAGAACACCAAGGTCACACGATAACTATGAGCCCAAGAGATAGAAAGGGCCACATGAACCAGAGACTTACATCATCCTGAGACCAGAACAACTAGATGGTGCCCGGCCACAACCGATGACTGCCCCGACGGGGAGCACAACAGAGAACCCCTGAGGGAGCAGGAGACCAGTGGGATGCAGACCCCAAATTCTCATAAAAAGACCATACTTAATGTTCTGACTGAGACAAGAGGAATCCCGACGGTCATGGTCCCCAAACCTTCTATTGGCCCAGGACAGGAACCATTCCCGAAGACAACTCATCAGACATGGAAGGGACTGGACAATGGGTTGGAGAGAGATGCTGACGAAGAGTGAGCTACTTGTATCAGGTGGACACTTGAGACTGTGTTGGCATCTCCTGTCTGGAGGGGAGATAGGAGGGTAGAGAGGGTTAGAAACTGGCAAAATCATCACAAAAGGAGAGACTGGAAGGAGGGAGCAGGCTGACTCATTAGGGGGAGAGCAAGTGGGAGTATGGAGTAAGGTGTATATAAGCTTATATGTGACAGACTGACTTGATTTGTAAGCTTTCACTTAAAGCACAATAAAAATTATTTAAAAAAAATGGCCTTGTACGTACATTTAACAACTAATTCACCTTGGCAGATTTGTTAGTCAGCAATGTTGCTAAAAATAATCACTTACTTTGAATATTATCAGGGTCAGAATTAAGTTGGAAATATTCTAGAGTAGGGAATATTGGGCGTTGGATAAATCGTTAATTCTTATGCTGGAGTAAATTCAGAGCTATTTCTGGAGAATAATTTGACAGCACTGGGTTTTTTTAATCTCATTTTGCCTATGACCCACCAAGTGGAAATAGGGATACCTTCTGTAAAGGAAAGCTTTCTTTGAGCTTTTTGTTTTCCACAATAAGAACTCAACTGCTCATGTGTTTTCTGTAATTACATACAGTCAATGTGTTTCTCAGTGCTTATTAGGAGCCCTGATTATAGAAACAACACTTACAGAGTATTGCAGGAAACACATGTAGTCTGTCTATTGTTCCAGGTAAAGCATTCCTAACCCTGAGTCCCAGGACCTGCAGTCAGAAGCTTATGTATAAGATTTAGATCAACTCTTTAAATTTGTACAAAAAATGTTTTTAGATGTGTATATGTGTGATTTTTTTAAAGGAAAAGTTCTACTCTGCCATATGGGTTTGCTTTGAGTCAAAATTGACTGCATGACACATAACAACCACCACCAGTAGGTTACATACTTTTTATTTTATTTTACTCTAAGTGGAAGTTTACAGTGCATATTAGTTTCTCATTCAAAAATTTTTATGCACAAATTGTTTAGTGGCATTGGTTGCAATTCCCAAAATCTATCAGCATCTCCCCCTTTCTACCCTGGGTTCCCCATGTCTATTCGTCCAGTTTTGCTGTCCCTTCCTGCTGCCCGTTCCTGCCTTCTTGTCTTTCTTTGCTTTTGGGCAGGCATTGCCCGTTAGTTCTCATATACTTGATGGACCTAAGAAGCAGATTTATCACGTGTTATTGTTTGTTTTATAGACCCACCTTTGCCGTGGAGTTGATTCTGACGCATAGCGATCCTATAGGACAGAGTAGAACCGCCCCATAGGGTTTCCAAGGAGTGCCTAGTGGATTCGAACTGCCGACCTTTTGGTTAGCAACTGTAGATCTTAACCACTAATCTTTGGTTGAAAAGTGGACTTTGGGAGTGACTTCAGTCCTAAATTAGCAGGGTTTCAGTGGCCATAGTCTCAGAGGTTCCTCTAGTCTCTATCAAACCAGTAAGTCTGGTCTTTTTTGTGTGTGTGAATTTGAATTTTATTCCACATTTTTCTCCTGTTCTGTGCAGAACCATCTATAAAAAAAAAAAAAAAAATTTTTTTTTTTTTTTTTTTCCAGAGCTGTTGGTGGTGGTAGCCTGGCATCATCTAGCTCTGGGCTCAGGCTGGTGAAGGCTGCAGTTCATGTGGTCTATTAGTCCTTTGGACTAATATTTTCCTTTTATCTTTGGTTTTTTTCATTCTCCTTTTGCTCCAGATGGGATGGGACCAATAGATGTATCTTAGGTGGCTGCTCACAAGCTTTTAAGACCCCAGATGCTACTCACCAAAGTAGGATGTAGAACATTTTCTTTGTGAACTATGTTATGCCAATGGACCTACATGTCCCTTGAGACTATGGTCTTCAGCCTTCATCCCCAGTAACTTGGTCCCACAATGTGTTTGGATGTGTCTGGTAGGCTTCTATGACTTTGCCATGTTCAAGTTGTGCTGACTCTCCCTATATTATGTATCATCTTTCCATTCACCAAAGTTAAAACTAGTTTATATCTAGTTAGTGATTTCCCCTCCCCACCACAGAAGGTTATATAATTGATCATATTATCTTGAGCCTTGCCCTCCCCGCTGCCTAACTCATTTATGTCCTTCCAGGTGAAGAATAAACTGAAGTGTGTTTCAGTTCAAACCCAAAGTCTTAAAGAAGTTTTGAGAAATAGATTGTGAGAATCTTGAACTCCATCTTTGGAAAGTTGTTGAGAATATTGTGTATTACCTTTTTCAGAACCTTTCCTAAGATTCACTTGAGAAATTTCTTTTAGAGATAATCTTTAGGGAAGACTTCTTTAGATAAAATCTTTACAAAAACTTTTCCCAATAAACTGAGCTTTTTTTTTTTTCTTCTAATAAAAAGTCTAGAATCAATTGTGCATCTCAACTAAAGCCATTCAAAGGCTCATAGCAACTGCATATTTATGTCTACTTCTGCCTCTGTTGGGCCTGGTTTGGACTTTCTACTCTTAATGATATTTTTCTTTTTATTCTCAGTTATAATTTCTAGATTTGTATACATTATTGCTATAAGCCTCCTCGAAGGAACACTAATGGGGAAAAATAAATGAACATATAACTTATAAATGGCAAGTTTAAATTTCAGTTAATGGTTATTCCACAGTAACAGAGCACATCGCAAGTAAAGGCAGTTACTTGAACCTAGGCCTCTCACATCCTAGACTTGTTCTTTTGATAATTATTATACGTTGTTGTTGTTAGTTGCCATCTAGTCAGTTCCAACTCATGGTTACCTTATTTATAACAGAACACACTCTTGCCTGGTTCTGCGCAATCATCATGACCCTCCAACTTAGGGGGCTCATCTTTCAGCACTATGTAAAGCAGTATTCTGTTATGATCCATAAGGTTTTCATTGGCTAATTTTTGGAAATAGATCACCAGACTTTTCTTCCTAGTCTGTCTTAGCCTGGAAGCTCTGTTGAAGCTTGTCCACCATGGGTGATCCTGCTGTTATTTGAAATATTGGTGGCATAGCTTCCAGCATCATAGCTGCTCACAAGCTACCACAGTACACTAAACTGACAGATGGGTGGTAGAGTTCGTCATAAAGAGGAATCAAAATACTGGTTACTGGTAAGCAACACAACTTAAATCCAGATATGAGGAAACTCCCCTCCCCCTACCTCCTTCCAAAGTTATGAAACATGATCTTGTTTAGCTCTCTGTAAATATCACTCTCTTACTAGTCAGCATGATGGCTGACTATGGGATTTGTATTCTGTATTTATGGTAGCATTTGGGGAAACTGTAGGGGAGGTGGCAAAACATGAGACAAAAGCAGAGTGTCATGGGTTGAATCATGTCCCCCCAAAATATCTGTCAACTTGGCTAGGCCATGATTCTCTTGTATGTTTGTATGATTGTCTACCATTTTATCTTCTGATGTGGTTTCCCTATGTGTTGTAAATCCCATCACTATGATGTAATAAGATGGATTAACGGTGGTTATGTTGATGAGATATACAAGATTAGATAGTATCTGAAGCCAATCTCTTTGAGATATAAAAGAGAGAAGCGAGCAGAGAGACAGGGGGACCTCATACCACCAAGAAAGGAGTGTCAGGAGCAGAGTGCATCCTTTGGACCTGAGGTTCCTGCACTGAGATGCTCCCAGACCAAGGGAAGAGTGATGGATCTGGAGGACCTTCCCCCAGAGATGACAGAGAGAGAGAGAAAGCCTTCCCCTGGTGCTGACTCCCTGAATTTGCACTTGTAGCCTACTCAACTGTGAGAGAATAAACTTCTCTTTGTTAAAGCCATCTGCTTGTGGTATTTCTATAGAGCTGAACTGCCTCATAGGGTTTCCAAGACTGTAACCTTTATGGAAGAAGACTTTCATATCTTTTTCCCATGGAACGCTGTTGGGTTCAAACTGCAGACCTTTTGGTCAACAACCAAATGCTTTAACCACCACACCACCAGGGATCCTTAAATGAGCTTAGAAAGTATAGTGAAACCTGTGAGAGCCACAACTCGAAGGGACTGCCTAGTTTTTCTGGGTCTTGCAGCTTTCTGCCTTTGCTAGGGTACAGTCTTACCACTTTTCTATCACTATAAGTGGAAAATATTTGAGTTTTCTTTCTCTGACAGGTTTCTGCCTTATTCAGGTTCCAGTTTTCACTGTAATATATGTAATAATAATTATCAGGGTTATAAATAGATACTTCATAAAAATTCTCACCTGATAGAAAGAGCCGTTTGGAAGACCTAGGAAAGTTGACTCTTTCTCCCATATGTAAAAAGAATTAGACGCAGTCATCTGTAAGACAATATTTTTGCCAAGGCAAAAAACAGCGGGCCCTGAAAATGGGCTTAAAAAAATAAGTTCAGACGACATTTGTGCATACAAATCAAGGCCATGTACTGAATTTCAAACCATTTATCTGATACCTGCCTGAATCCATTTCCGCTGAGAACAGAAGGGATGGAGAGGGTGGCAGGAAGAAGCAGTTGAAATCGCGTGCACAAGGTGGTTGTTCCAAGTTTGGAAGCTGGAGTGAAGCCACCTTGAAGATTTGGCCTTGTATGTTTGTGATCTAGGAAATTACCCTAGCATGAAAGTTGTGCTTCAGGGAACAGCAAGAAATAATGATTTTTGTATTGGTAAATAAGGCTGTTGCCATGTGTGAGTGGCAACATTCCATAGACATTAGCTATTTCACTTTCTTGTGGTCTACCCATGAATTACAAAGTGCAAAAGGGTGTTCCCTTTTCAGCTGAAAATAGCTTTTGGCAGCATTTTCTGACTCAGTTCTTCAATGCACCATGGGACCTGTCACCTCAATCATTTTGCTTTCTCTTTCATCCTCCCACAAAAGTGATTTTAAGGAGGGAGGGTAACTGATCAGATGAAGCTGAGAGATATGTGAGCATGTTAATAACACCCTGTCAAAATCTGGGCTAGCCAAATGAAAATACTTAGGGGTGAGAGGGACTTCTAAAACTTTCATACCCTCATCCTCTTTAACCTCTGAGCAACCTTCCTTCTTCCTTCTCCCATCGCCAAAACAATACATTTCTTTTACCTTCATCACCAATATCATGAAGATCAATAGCAAACTTTTTTTTTTTTTTAAGTATATATAAGGCTCACAACTCAAAAATGCACTCTTGGTCTCCTTGGTTCTCAGAAGATTTAATGAAATTACTCCAAGAATATAAGTTCTTTACTGAGAGAAACAGAATCATTAAATACTTCCTAGAGATTTCACAATAAAGATGTTCAAATCTCCAAATCGGCCTAGGCTGTAGCTGCTGAAAATGAATGAAGTTATTAAGAGATGCAGGACGTATGGGTTTACTATGATCCAGATATTTTTCCAGGCACTTTACTTATGTCAATTAATTTAGACCTCCACAACAACTTCATGAGGTAGGAAGCATCATCATCAGCATTTTACAGATAGACGAACTGAGGCACGGAGAAATTAAGTATCTTGCCTATGTTTGCACAGCTAAAAAGTGTTAGAGGTAGGGTTCAATCCAGGCAGTTTGTCTCTAGGATACTTTTCCCAACCATATACCAGTGCCTCTGATGAGAAACACAGAGAGAGCCTGATGGTGGTGGATTACTCTGAGAAGCACTGATAAGTAAGAATTCTGTGAGGCAAGGCCCCCCCTTTTAGGTCAACTGCAGTAGAAACAGAGAAAGATAGAGTTGCAATGTACTGCAGATATCACTTTGTGCAAGTCCCCTGTGTTATGCCAAAGAAACAGGCCCAGAAACATCTCACAGCTACTTAGGAAGAGACCCAGGACTCAAAATCTGTGCGTCTTCTCTCCTTATCCAGTTTCACAAGCCTCACGCCACATGCAAAGACTCCGACTACCAAGTGCACTACAAAAGGGGCAAGATGGGTAAGCCTCACCATTATCATTAATGGAGCAGCAAGAATCAGTATGAATCCAATTTCCAGCTGGAAGTGGATGCAGGCTTTACCTTCCCACATTTCCACTCCTTGTCACCAGACACTTCTGTGGCAATTCCTCTCTCTGACCCTAACCACTCAGACTTAGATCAGACCTCATCTCTGGCTATCCTGAACCAGGTCAAAACATCTCTAGTCACTTGAGGCCAGGTCGTTGGGGAGCAGCAGTAGACTCAGGAGTCTGCACAACTCCTTGCACTTCAGACCAGCTGGCCTCTCTAGTCCCTTAGAACTAGGTCACAAGCTAGAAAGACTATATCCTTTTTTGTTGACTACCTATGCAGCTTTTTCTCTATTACCCAGCCACCCAGAGCTGGGCCTACACAAATCAATTCTGTACTGCCAGCACCTGCTGGTTCATTGCCCCTGTGAGTTAGATAATTCTCTATAACAGCTCACAACATTCACAGAGACTATTACCTATACTTACAGTTACTCATTTTTATAACCAGAAAGGACTCAAGCAAAGAGACACATCAGGCAAGGTCTGGGAGAAGTCCCAGCATGAGGCTCCCATGTCCCCTGGGATGTGCCACACCCTCTCCCCTGCATGAATGTTCTCACCAAGCCGGGAAGTCCCCAAAGAGAGTACCCCAAGGTCCTGGGTCCCCCAGTCATTGAGATGCCGATAAATAAGTATGACTTGGGCCTCAATGCATAATTATGACAACCCAATTAATGAATATGCATAACTGCATCATGCCTCCCTCCCTTCCTAAAGTTAGTTTGCCCTGTGTGGGGCCTGTGTAGCCCCTACTTGCCCAGCTATTTTGTAAAATGAAAGCATCTTGATTGCTTAGGTTATTTTCCAAAACCAGAGTGAAAGGGCCAAACCAAGTACTTTGACCCACACTGTGGATGACTGATTTTTGTGGATGACTGATTAGAGTGGGTTTCACTGGGAGATATTCCCACAAGATTCTTTGGGATCCTTGTGTGCTGCTCCTGTTGCCCTGTGCTGTTTCACTCCCAGTGCTGCCTACCTAGGTGTAGTGCTACTGGAAGGAGCATGGCCTGGTGGTCAACACTTCAGGTTTGAGTCCTGACTCTGATATTTTCTAGCAGTGTGAAACTAGGCAAATCCGTTACCCCTGGGACCTTCTATTTCCTCATCTGTTCATTGCTAATAAGCAATAAGCAATTGCCCTTTTTTATTATCACTGAGTTTTCTCAAAAACCATGATATCTAGAGCTCTGGGTCTTTTCTACTTAAAGTGTGGCCCATGAACTAGCAGCACAGGCATCTCTGGGAGCTGGTTAGAAATGCAGAATCTCAGGCCCCACTTCAAACCTACTGAATCTAAATCTGTATTTTAAAATCCCCAAGGGATTCATGTACACACTAAAGTTTGAGAAACGTTGTGAAAGTTTCACAATTCCAAAGCGCAGCAAAGATAGAAGCGGTTCTTATTGCTTCTTAATCTACTCCCTTTCTCTCTTTTGCTGCCCTAAAAAGGTAATGCCAGTCACCAGACCCTTACTCTTGGGACCAGTTTTGGAAATCAGATTTTTTTGGATTTTAAAAAGGTAAAAAAAAAAAAAAAAAAATTTTTTAATGTGATACATATAAAAAAAAAATTTATACTATATATTATTTAACACCCCCAGTGGGGTCTGAGCAGCATGCTGAAGCAAAACACAGTGCTTTTTACGCTAAATAAGATAAAAACTAAAAACCAAACCCATTGCCGTAGAGTTGATTCTAACCCACAGCAACCCTAGAGTAGCTAGAGGACAGAGTAGAATTGCCCAATATGGTTTCCAAGGAGTGGTTGGTGGATTTGAACTGTAGACTTTTTGGTTAGCAGCTGTATCACTTAACCACAGCACCTCCAGGGCTCCACTAAATAAGATAAAAAGGTAAAACAATAGTCTCATATGAGTCTCATATGAGCCTCCTATGAGCTTACTTAGGTTTCATCTTCAGACGTGTTTGCTGCAAACTATGCGTTTTTGGATTTTGGTATGACTGATGAGGATTGTGGGTATGAACTGAACAGGGATATGCTGACCTCTGTCTGGAAAAGCTCTGAGGTATGAGTCCTGCCCAAAGTGGCCTTTCCCTGGGGAAAGCCTTTCTGGGTCGTGCCTGAACTAGGGGTAGGCGGATCAGAGTCAGGGCTGGTGCTGCACCAGGGTTATCTGGGCACAATCCCAGACTTCCTGCCTCTGCAGGATCCTGTCAACTGCCCTAACCCTGAGGCAGACACAAGGCTTGGGGAGGAGCAGCAGCGCCTTCTTGCCTTCCTCCTGAAAAAGAGTGTAGGAGACAGGAGGTGTAGGCATTGCTCTATGCCACACAAAGGAATGCATGTTTCCTAAGAAGAAGGGGACTTAGTTTTTGTTTGTTTTAATTACCCAGAAATAAAGAGCTCAGTAAATGAAAGATATTTCTCTTTGAAGGCATTGATAATGAAGGTTTTTAAAATCACTGAAACAAACATTCTTATGCTAAAATTTCTCTGAAAAAGATCAAGAAACTGTACCCCTCAAACAATCCTTTCCTCGCTCCACCCCTTTTATGGACTGCCTTAAACTTACTCAAATTATATCTCGGGGGTTCCAACAGGCAAAACGTTTGGACTGCTTCTCTAACACGGATCCCTTTGTGGTAGGCCTGCTGGGAGAAGAGGGAAAAAAAAAAAAACAAAAAAACTATTAGTGTAAACTTCATCATTGATATTTCAAGAAAAGACCAACCTAAAATGAAAATTCTTTTCAAAAGCCTGCAAGGTGTAAGAGATGGAAGAGAATAGTGTCACTGCTTCAGAAGACCTGGCTTCTGATCTCAAGCTTCTAGGAGGAATTGGAACACTCTCCTTTGTCTGAGGAACAAAGGTATTCAGTGGATAGAAGGTGCTGGGGAATATAGACAAACAGGCATATGAATTTCCTACCAGAAACATCCTCTGACTTACCTCATAGACCTCCCTTTCAGAGACAATGAGAATGAAAGAAACAGCTCCAAATTGAGCCAGCCCTGGAGCATAAGCATCGTCTCACAGCTGATGACTACTAGTGAGCCATCTTAAACCAAACCCACTGCCATTGAGTCAGTTCCGACTCATATTGCACTTTCTTAGCAGGGTAAAATCTTAACTTGCATTGTTTCATTCAATCTTCATAACAACTTTAGGAGATTATTACCCTCATTTTATAAAGCAGGAAACTGAGGCTCAGGGAGGTTAAGTAAATTGCCAAAGGTCTAGATAATTCTAAAAATTGTGCTCTTAACCATTATGTGGTGTCCAGTTTTTTTTCTGAGCCTTAGACTTGCTTTAGGAGCCTTTGTGTGCAGACTGTTAAAAGCTGTTCTTTTGGTTCAGAGTCCAGGCCAAAGCCTGTGTAACAGGGGTGGGCAGGTGACTGGAGAACTGCCAGTGGAAAGGTGCTAGGCAAAGAGGGAGAGGTGGCAGTAGGGCTGGAATTCATATACCAACAAAGGATGACTTATGACTCCTTTTCAATCTTCCTTCTATCTCCCTCCCAGGGATATGAGTGAGATAATAATAGGATTATAGTGATGAAATGAAACTCCTAAAGCCATCCAATCTATCCCCCTGCCTTTAGGCAGTGGTTCATTTAAACTAGATAATTTTATCCCTTTGTTTAAAGGCCTTAAGAGGAGGAATTTCCAAATCACTCCAAGACACCTGTGATGGGGGCTCACAGGTCTCATAGTGATTAAGCCTTTTGTGATGGATGGTAAGTCCAAATTAATTCTCAAGTGTTTATTGAGTTCCTACTATGTGCCCTGTGCTGAGGCAGGTGGCTGATGGATTAGTTATACAAAGGCATAGATCGCTGGCTTGCCTTTGGGTTTCTCCCAATTTCCTTGGATCAACAAGACTGATACAATTGCAGTAATTAACAACCAGTAAAAAAAAAGACCATTAAAAAATTACATGCTAAGTATCAGTATTCTGCCAGAAATTAGCCATGCGACTCTACAAGTCATTAGAGTTTGGCTGCTAACCAAAAGGTTGGCAGTTCGAATCCATCAGCTGCTCCTTGAAACCCTATGGGGCAGATCTACTCTATCCTATAGTGTTCCTATGAGTTGGAATTGACTCAACAGCAACGGGTTTGATTTTGTTTTCAGATATTCAGCTTGCCCTTACGGAAAGTGAGTGGGTCATGCAATCTTGTCATTATGTTACTTAGCAGTCTGCAAAATGCAGATTCTAGGATCTGTGGTGGAGATCATGAGGATAATAAAAGAAGAAGGACCTGGGAGGGACTTGTTTGTTAAGGAAGACTTTGGGAGGAGGTGAGACTTTACTTGGGTCCTGAGAATAGGTAGCCCTGGCCTATTCCCTAGACAGGGAAAGACACTTCAGAAAAGGACCCCAAAGCAGGAATGAGCATTACCTGTCAAGCCAGTGTGGTGCCAGCCTACAGCAGAAGGCATAGATTGTAAAGGTAGAGAGGAGCCAAATTGCCTAAAAGTCTATTTATTTTTGAGATGTTTGGATTAGAAGTGTCATAGTGTTAAAAACAGTAGTAACAGCAGCAACAACAACAACAACAAGAACTAAAGGTTCTTGAGAAAGTGATAAAGAAGAAAGAAAAGAACTACATTACAAGAACATTTATAATATCCAAGCCCTGGGCTAGGCACTTTAACATATAGTCCTCACGACCATTCAGAAATTGGGGATTAGTTTTCCCCATTCTACAGATGATGAAATGAGACTCAGAGAAGTTATGCAATTAACCCAGCGTCTCCCTCCAAGTAAATGGACTTAATTCTATTTGACGCAAAGCCTGAGCTTTGTGTGTGGGCCAGGATGTAAATAACATGTGTTGTGGAAATCATGTGAAAAAATGGAGTGAGAATAACCTACAGTTAAGGAAGCCAGACGGTAAGGTATTGTAGGGTCAAGGGTAGCAGGAAGAGAGAAGGAATAGACATTTTAAAGGAATATTCTGAAGGACCTGAAGGGATGTTGGATTGGATTTCAGTGATGCTAGGAAAAAAAAAAAAAATGACTACTATGTTTGGAACATCAAAAAATTGGAGATCCTTGATTCCATGATATCAAGTAGGAAGAAAAATTAGTTTGGGGATGAAGGTGAATTAAATCTTGGACATACAGAGTCTGAGGGGAAACTGATTTCCTCAACTGACCACTTTCAGAAGGATCCAGAGGCAAAGGGGACAAGGACATTTGCCTCCAGAAAGCAGGGGTGAAGAAAAAGCAAAGACAGATAATGGAAATCTCAAAAAAAGAGGGAGCTCTGCAATGAAAATAAGAGAGAAAAGAGCAGCAGTGAGCTTTGAGAACATTCCCAGGAGGTTGGTGGGAAGAGCAAGGGAGGTCTACACAGGAGACAGTGAATATTGAGCAATGGAAGAAAACCAGGAGAACAGAATGTTTAGAAGCTTTATACCTAAAAACAACACACTTTCCTAAATTGTTGAAATTGTCACCCATGTCTTTGGAATGCTCACACGCTCATTCGGTAACTAGTTAAGTTCCTCCCGTGAGTCAGGCCCTGTGCTAGGCATGGTCTCTGCAGATGGGCAGGCAGAGCCTGGCCTCTCTACTCACCCACAAGTCATATTATCATTAGCTCAGCGCAACAAAGGAAGGAGCAGAGGAAAAAGGATGCCCTTGGGATATCAAGGCCAGTTAGTGGCTGAAGCAGCTTCAGTCTCATGCTCTGCCTCCATAATCAGGAGAGCCTGGGGATAAATTGGAGTTCCTTTCCAAGCAGTGTGTCCCTCGATTGCATAAACAAGCCCAAACTGAATGTCAGCTCTGGTCCCCTGGAAGCCATTTTCCCCAAGGCAGATTGTCTGGGCGCTTAGGGGCTTTGCCCCTTTCCCCTGCAGAGATCATCTGCTGGGGTCAGGTGGGTGTCTCCTCAACAATCAATATCCTGGGAGAGCTGCTGGGGCAGGAAGGACAGTGGATGGCCTAGGCAGTTCCTAACTTCTCTTCTTATGCTTAGTTCTTTTACCTTTCAAATAGAGTGCTTGGGAACCAGCTTTGGAAATCTAAATCCATTCTGTTTGCAAACAGTACAGATTTAACTGTACGCAAGCAACTTGTGCCCCCTCTTTCCTTGATATTCGTTTCACTGATAAGCAGTTTTGCAAAATAACAGTAGCTTCTTTTTTGCAGATCTCTCTCTCTCCATTCCCCTCTCCCGCCCTCCTCTAAGCCACTTATCCACAGGAGAAGCTTTTGTATTCTCTATGTATGCATACATGCAGCCAAATATGGAGGAAAAAAAAAAAAAAAACCTTTAAAATATTAATCATCTTCTATTTTTCTTGGCCAGATGAAAATTTCCTGCACTATTGTCCATGTAAATGCAAAACTATCCCCCTGCAAGTTGAGGTGGCGGCAGTTCCTGAACACAGTTATATTTTGCAGATAACAGGATTAGCTTGGATGTGGGTAATAAGTTGGTGAATCTCCCCCTGGCCATTTCTCAACACTGTGAGAGCACTAATCCTTTATGCTTTGATGTCTTCTAGTTTTCCATCAGGTGCGCCACGGACTATTTGTCCTGGGGCAGTCAGCTTTCTTATAAGATCTCATAGTGTCCTCATTAGCTGCGCCTATTTACCCAGCCAGCCTGTTGAACCCAATTTATAGTTTATGTGATTAATTCCCAAAGTACAGTAAACCCTAGCTCTAAGGCTCTCTATTATATGACTGCATCTCCTTTAAGGGCAAACACAAGCTTCAGCTCTTTTGCTATATGACTGCATCATATATAATACCTTAATAATTTTACTCTCGACAACACATTAAACATCTTTCCATACACTTTCTTTATAGCACACAGCTCATAAAGAAAAGAATGTTCCACACTGGACTGTAAAGTGCTAACTATATGAGGGAGTCATTTGGTTTTTTTGCTTTAAAAATTTTATTTTGGCTGAAATTGTGGCATAGCACTAGTATCAGGTTTGAACTGTGAATTGGCAAACCATGTCACTGTTCAATTCTTTATCTACTGAATTATAAGTTTGAAAAGGCTTAGGAGGTAATGTGGCAGCCCAAACCCATGGGCTCCTTTTCATCTCTAACACACAGTCTTGGAAGATAAAAGGTTTAAGTGCAAGTGTGTGCATGTGCACATGCCTGAGTGTGGAGAGAGGGAGACAAAGGTAGAAAGCAAAACGAAGAGAGCAGCACTTCAAGGCAACCCATACCAACTTCTCCAGAATTTTCCCTACAGCAGAAAGAGTTATGGAGAAACTACTTACAATTGGTACGAACTGGAAAACAAAACAAAAACACTACACTAATGGTTCTCAACTGGGTGTGGCACTCCCCCTCACCCCATGAACAGTTGGCCTGTTTTTGGTTGTCACAACTGGGGAAGATGCTACTGGCATTGAATGAGTACTGCTAAATGTCCTACAGATAGTCCCCTACAACAAAGAATTATTCGCCCCAAATGTCATTAGTGTCAGGGTCCAGAAATCCTGCCCTACACCTTTAGAAGATGGAAATGAAGGTAGGGAACTTGATCATTTCTGCCCTAAAATCTTAAATGACCTCAAAGTTAAGAGGGCATGAAGATACAGTGGATATTTGGCATCTATCTTGGATTTTGCAGAGAAAACAGGTTATGACCTGATTATTTCCATTTTGGATGGTTTAAACCTCATACTTCTTTTGCTGTCTGCCATCTAATGCAGTGCATAACAAATCTAATGGGTGAGCAAACAAAGAAGTGAGGTGCGATTCAACCTCCTTCCCTTTACTACTGGTTGGTAGCTCTAGGAAAATATTTGATGGGCTAAGATGCACTGGGTTTTGTGGGTTAAGATGTGAAAATGAATGTCTTTAAAAATATCTGTGGATTCTGTTATTCTTATCACCTCCATTCTACCTGTATTTGTATTACCTCTATTCTCCATTGCTATGAGAACAGAGACCATAGACACTTACTGATATGTTGGTTGTTTATTAATTATAATCCTTACAATTCTTCCTTGGGACATTTCCACATGGTTATGGTCCTCATTTGCAGATGAATAAGCTGACATTTTGAAGGAATAAAAGTAGCACTAGAAAGACTGGGGTATTATTGTAATACTGCAAAGTAAACTTCTTCGAGTAACAACCATCATGGCTGCATTGACCCAATACTTTTGCCTCTGATTCCAGAAACACTGCAAAAATCTTATAACTGTACAAATGCATAGGCAAATGCCCAAATGAGTTCTGGGCTTGTTTTCCTTTTAACTAAGGATTATGGGTCAAGTAGTTTCTCTGGAGAATATGACATCTTAAGAGAAATATTTTCGTTTCTCAATTCTCATCTTATGGGCCTGCTTGTGAAGTTTCTATCACTCAGGGTCCCCAGAAGAGAACTTTGAGTTTATTGTTAAGTACACGCTCACTAAGTATGTAGTTCAGGAGAGCTCCAGGTTCATCTAACCCCAATCCCCTCATTCCTTTAGGAAATGGGGTTTCTGATCAAGTAAAATCCTCAGCAGCCCAACTCTCTTGGTTATCTAGTGCTGCTGTAACAGAAATACTACAAGTGGTTGGCTTTAACAAAGAGAAACTTATTTTCTCACAGTCTAGTACGTTACAAGTCCAAATTCAGGGCATCGGCTCCAGGGGAAGGCTTTCTCTCTCTGTTGGCTCTGGAGGAAGGTCCTTGTCCTCAATCTTCCCCTGGTTGAGGAACTTCTGATGCGCAGGGCCCCAGGTCCAAAGAACACGCTCTGCTCCTGGTGCTGCTTTCTTGGTGGTATGAGGTCCCTAACTCTCTGCTTGTTTCCCTTTCCTTTTATCTCTTGAGAGGTAAAAGGTGGTGCAGGCCACGCCCCAGGGAAAGTCCTTTTACATTGGATGGGGGATGTGGCCTGAGCAAGGCTGTAACATCCCACCCTAATCCTCTTTAACCACAGGCAGAAATTATGATTTATAATACATAGAAAAATCACAAAATGGAGGACAACCACACATGGCCTAACCAAGTTGACACATATTTTGGTGGGACAGAATTCAATCTATTACACCAACTGAATCATGGGCTACAATGTGGAGATTTTATCCCGGTTCACCAAGAAGTTTCTTACACAGAAACATGGCAGCCTTTCTCTTAAAATGATAATGCGTGTAAATTTGCTGGGAATGTGCCATATAGAGTGTGTTCTCTCCAGGAACCTGAACTGGTTGTCTCTCCTGGTTGAGAATAATGACGCTCAGAAAAGCCAACAAACTCTCATCAGAGACAGAGCTACCTCGGCTTTGTGTTGCTTCAAATATTCTGACCATCAGTTTTCTATCATTTGAGATACCGATGGTAATGCTAGTAGACTCCCTCATGGATAAAAAAAAAAAAAAAATTTATGGATATGTAGGAGGAATCATTCATAAAACACACTGTAAAATTTTTATAAAACTCCAAAGTACTATAATAAACTTGACAGTGATAACTTCCAGTTCTAAAATTCTCTGACTTTATGATGCTAAACAGAGAATTATCACAATCTGTAAAAATTCAGCTGGTGGTGGAATGTCCTAAGGCAGATTTGATTCTCAATAAGTGATGTTGTGTACTTTCTTTTTTTGGTTTATTTATCAAAGTAGAGTCAGCTCTTGATTTTCTTCATAAGTAGAGAATGGAGATACTCTCAAGAAGATGAAATGTGAAAATACCTTGCTTGCAACTGAGTGATATAGTTTAGACCATTTTAATATTAAAATCAGCATATATTTTCAGAGCATTAATAACGATAGATAATATTGATGAAGTGCCTACTGTGTCCTAGGCACTGTGCTGAGCATTCTAAACAGGTTATATCCTTTAATCTCTACAATAACCTTATAAGGTAAGTTGCTATTATTATCACTGATTTACAGATAGATAAACTAAGGCCTACAGTGGGCATGTGACTTAAACTCACACAGTAAGAAGCAGTGACAGGATTAAAACTAGGATTTGTCTGACTTCAGAGTCTGAGCCCTTAAGACTCCATTGCGCAAAACATCACGTGAATTGGACTAAAGATTTACTGAGTACATTGTTTTCCTATCTGTTATTGAAGCACACCGGATTCAAATCCATTGAGTTTAGCATTTCAAAAGTATTTTTAGCTCATAGTTAGAAATCAGCACTGGTAAAAGTAGAATAGTTCCTAAGAAATGGATAGAAAATAGAACATTCTATTTTGTTCTTTTGTATTACCTGAGAATGGGAATGCCCGCTAAGAATTCAGCATTGTGGAGCCTCAGCAACTCTTTACAGAGCAAAGCCTCTTCTCTTAGCCCAGAGGGTGCAGGCTGCTGAATAGATCAAGCTTGGGCTCAGGGGGCTCCAGCCTTGACTAGATATTGTGAACTCTGTGATAAAGAGTATAGTATCAATAAAGATTACAATGTATGATTTACCTTTCATTTCTGACTATCCCCTCCACCAGAATAAAACCTTAACACTAGAAGTAGTAGGATAGACATAATTTCTCTGAAATTTCCACATGCTGTGCAAAGTAGCTTAGACATACAGAAGTAGGAGAGATGTAGAGTACTCTGGGTTTAAAGGACTGAGAGGGAGTAAAAAAAACGTAAAACAATGACAGTGTTATGGGGCATCTGCTGTAGTCCATTGAAACGGTAGGTGAGGGAAAAACCAGCTGCTGAGGTCAGTCGAACTCTCATAATGTTGAACTCCAAGGGGACTTGGAATCCCCAGACATCTGCTGGGTTAAAGACTCATGAAGGATCAAAGAAATTACTGCATTGGCAAACTGTAACTTTCTGTTACCAACCATAGCTAATGTAATTGAAGGAGAAATTGTGTTAGATCTCCTGCTTATAGACAGGTAAAATTTTATTGAAAGTAGGAAAACAAGAGGCAGGTATAATACTATTGCCCATGTGATGGTGTGCACATAGTAGAGTGAAAATGAGAAAACTGAATACAACAGTACCGGAGAATTAAACTCTGAGAAAGCATATTAAGAAATCAAGTAAGTACAAGAGAAAATATTAAAACTCAAGAGCATGGTAGAAGGCCAAAGCAATGTTGAAGACAATCATAATTGCAACCTTCCTAGACTGCAATTCCTCAGAAAGAGAAAGGTAGAGAAACAAAGTAATAAACCCTTGCAGAGGCCCTGTATAAGTTTGGTGTGGGTGAAGACAAAGCTGGCCACATCAGTTAAAGCTGTCAGAGCAGGGAAGATAAGGACAGCAAGACATTCAGAATCAATTAATGATAACAAGAGGGTTAAGGCAAAGAGGGGATTTTATAGAGATATGCTGAGCAAATGGAAGAGATCAGAGAGAAAGTTGTCTGGAGTATCTTACTGAAGCAACACTGAGAGTTCAGAAGTCATGAATTCAGATTTTAATCCCAGTTCTTTGTGAGATATGAAGGCAATGCCTTGACTTATTGGCATCTGAAATTCCCCTTTAGTGAGAAGGTGTAGGTACCAGCTTTCATGTAACTGAGTAGAAAGTTATCTGTTGTTAAGATGTCAGGGGGCTCTGGAAAGCTTTAGCCTTCCCCTCACTTGCCAATGGAGCCACTCATTTTTAGTTTTACTCCATAGTGAAGTTAAAATATGCCTGGCAAGGATAACATGTTACATTTCAACAAGTATACACAGGTACTTTCCTTAGAATAGACTTTACGTTGGACCTTGGCCATTTGGAGATGAAGAACATCAGTGAGATGTAAGAAGTGGACTGAATTGGGAAATGAGGAAGATCGGAATATGGGCTTCACCCATCTCATAAACTTCTCTCAAGATAGCTATGAAAGGGTAATAATTATCACCATATCATGGCCCGTCATAAGGTGACACTTCTTTAGGGCAACTAAGAAAGGGGGAATTATAAACTGGAGGTTGATCGTGCTTATCCTTTCCTTATATACAGTGATTGTTGAGGGCAATAATTACAGGTTGTAGTAGAGAGAGAGTGGTGATTGATAAATCTAAATTCCCTTTTCCCCTTGGGGATACATTCCTAGTTGAAAGTAGAAAGGAGCTTTCCTTCCCCAACTGTAAAGGAGAAGGCTTATAGCCTTATATGACTATAAAACACCACATCTGGAAGGGATCTTAAAAGTAAACTAGTCCTGCTTCCTCTTTTAAGTTAACAGATGAGAAAATTGAGGCTGCCCCACTTAGCTCGTTAGTGTCAGCTCCAGGTGAATCTTGACTTCAAAGAGACACTATTGACAGCGAAGGGATATACGGAAGAACTGGAAAACACTTTCCTCTCCATGCCCTTCTGGTAACTTAACTACTTAAACTGCTTTCCCTTCTCTCTACTCTTACTGCTCTTTCTTACTCTTATGTTTTGGGAAAATGAGAAAATATCCATATCCCCCACTCATTAAAAATAAAATAAAAAACTACCCCTAACATTTTAAAGGCACAAGTAGTACACAAAAGCACTCTATTTTTCAAGAAATTATTACGAAAATAAAACTAAAGTTTCCTTGATTTTGCTTTTACCCCTTTATGGTTCTCTACCCACATTTCTAGAGGCACTGACATGTGTTGGATGGATGTATTTTACTATTTTTAGACTTTTACATGTATCTACTGGAATCCATTGGAAATACATAACATTGTCATGTGAGTGTGTGTGTTTAAAAATGTGAATGTTCACACTGCACATGTAATTGTCAGGTGTCTTTTGCTACTTAATCATGTTTTCGGTTTCTATATTAATATACATCTTTTTTTAGTTGATTTCTTTTTACTGTTGTATAGTATTTTGTTATATAAACATGTCACATTATATTCATCTATTGTTTTATTAGGGAAGCCCTGGTGGCACAGCAGTTAAGAGCTTGGCTGCTAACCAAAAGGTTAGCAGTTCGAATCTACCCGGCACTCCTTGGAAGCTCTATGGGGTAGTTCTACTCTGTCCTATAGGGTTGCTATGAGTCAGAATTGACTTGATGGCAACGGGTTATGGTAACAGGTATTCCTTTATTGATGAGCATATTGTTCTGCATTTTTTCTTACAAATAATGATGAATAGAAATTTCTCAATTTGTCAGAACATGTTAAACTTAATATGCAATTTCTAAAAATATGCAATTTCTATGACCCAGAAATTCAATTTCTTGGTACCTGCTCTTGAGAATTATCGGCACCTGACAAACTGACCTCTAAAATAGCTATACAGTACGTTCCCAAGTTACAAAAGTCCCACTTACTGACAACGTCACCTTGCCCTGTTATGTAAATTTGCCGTCACTTTGAAACAATTAAACCAGCCCCTACTTGCAACAAGCTCTTCATCACAATCACCTTCATTTGCACCAGGTTCAGCTTTTAAATAATTGAAAAAGCTTTGAGTCTTTTCTTGCACTGATCAAAAACCAAACCCCTTACCGTCAATTCCTACTCACAGTGACCCTATAGGTTACAGCAGAACTGCTCCATAGGATTTCCAAGGAGTGGCTGGTAGATTTGAAGTGCTGACTTTTTGGTTAGCTGCGAAGCTCTTAACCACTGCTCCGCCAGGGCTCCGATTCTTGCACTAAAGTAAGGCTAAAAAAGAACCGTATGCACCTGTTCCGATTTACCTACAAATTGGACTTAAAGGCAAACTCAGGAACTGATCTCATTTGTAACCCGGGGACTACCTATATTAATTTGCACTACCACCAGGAGAATATTGAAATACCAATTATTTTACATCTCCGACACTTAATAGTTTAACTAAAACATTTTAATTTTGCCACTCTGCTAGATAGAAAATGTTGTGGTTAGATGCTGTCGAGTCAGTTCCGACTCATAGCGACCCTATGCACAACAGAACGAAATGCTGCCCAGCCCTGCACCATACTCGCCATCATTGCTATGCTTGAGCTCCTTGTTGCAGCCACTGTCAATCCATCTTGCTGAGAATCTTCCTATTTTCTGCTGACCCTATACTTTAGCAAGCATGATGTCCTTCTCCAGGGACTGAACCTTCCTGACAACATGTCCAAAGCATGTCAGACACAGTCTCGCCATCCTTGCTTCTAAAGAACATTCTGGTTGTACTCCTTCCAAGATAGATTTGGCAGTCTTTTGGCAGTCCATGGTATATTCAATATTCTTTGCCAACACCGCAATTCAAAGGCGGCGATTCTATTTCAGTCTTCCTTATTCATTGTCCAGATTTCGCATGCATATGATGCGATTGAAAACGCCATGGCTTGGATCAGGCACATCTTAGTCTCCAAGGCGACATCTTTGCTTTTCAACACTTTAAAGAGGCCCTTTGCAGCAGATTTGCCCAATGCAATGTGTCTTTTGATTTCTTGACTGCCGCTTCCATTGGTGTTGATTGTGGATCCAATTCTTTTTGGTATAATGACTCTGTGTATTCCTTCCATCTTCTTTTGATGCTTCCTGCATTGTTTAATATTTTCACCATAGAATCCTTCAATATTGCAACTTGAGGCTTGAATTTTTTCTTCAGTTCTTTTCAGTTTGAGAAATGCCGAGCGTGATCTTCCCTTTTGGTTTTCTATGTCCAGCTCTTTACACATGTCGTTATAATACTTTGTCTTCTCGAGCCACCCTTTGAAATCATCTGTTTAGCCTTTTTACTTCATCATTTCTTCTAGCTTTAGCTGCTTGACATTCAAAAGCAAGTTTCAGAGTCCCTTCTGACATCCATTTTGGATGAAAAACACTATCTCATTATTTTAATTGGTACCATTGAAATTTAGAATCTTTTGTATGTTTATCAGCTAGTTTTAGTTGCTATTCTGTGAATTGCCTATTTGTAAACTTTGCCCATATTTAGAGTATTTTTCTTTTTCTGTATTGATTTGTGGAGCTTTTTTATATATTGTGGATACTGTTACTTTGTATAAAGTTTGGGGATTTTTTCCTTTCATTTTCTTTTTAAAAATTCGTTCAGAGTATCGTAAACTGCACAAAATTTTAAAATATTGATGTATTTAAGTTTAATAGCATATTTTTACACAAATATCACATGCTTTGTACATTTGTTTGTAAACCACACTCTCCCCCTGCAAGGTATTTTCATAAGCACAGCTATGCCAATTTTTTTTAACATGATGTTGGAAAAAAATTAGCAAACTGCACTTACGAAAGTACCTTCCAGGAGGAGGGTGCTGTTGAAAAACAAACGTAGAAGTTGCATGTTATTTTTATAAAAATACTGTAATTATTTTTGTATATGACTATTGCCTTTTGAGACTTGATAAGATTCTCTATGCAATAGTCACAAATGCTTATCCATCTTTCTTTTTCTAATAATCTTAAGTTATATTTTGGATTAAGTCTTTAATCAATCCGATGTGTATTTGTGTATGGTTTGAGGTAAGGATTTTATTTTTTATATGGATTTTTTTGTAGCATTTCAATTGTTTGTAATCATTCTGCCTCCAGACAGAGCCACTATTCAGATTTCAGCACCAGAGACTGGCTTGTCTGTTCTTGGACTTCATATAAACATACACAATATGTGCTTTTCTGTATCTGGCTTCTTTTGTCGCAAAATGTTTTGAGATTCTTATATTGGCCTTAATTTCCACAACTGTACTTAAGTCTCCTATTAGTGCTAATAGTTTTCAGTTAAATTTTTTTATGTGTTCTGTAGTTAAATGTCATGTAATTAGCAAAATCAATTGAGTTTAATCCTTTCTTATACCGGTTCCACACACATACACACGCGCACACACACACACACACACATGCATGTACTCATATATCATATATAAATATATGTAATAAGTTGTATATATTTGGCTTATTGTATTGATCAAAACCTCAAGCTCTAATCAGTGTCTGGCGATAGCAGTCATTTTTTCACTGTCCTTGAGTTCAGTGGGGATACTTCTAATGCCTCACTATTAACTATAGTACAGCTGTATGATTTCAAATGGTACTCATTTTCAGGTTAAATAAGATGTATTTTATTAATTTTTAGAAATAAAAGTCTTATTTTATTAATTTCCTTTGTTCCTTTGGGTTTGATTTGTTCCCCTCCTATACTCCCCAGTGTCTTAAAAAATGCATTTAAGGCTATAATGTTGCTTTTAAGGACTTCTGCTGCTGCCTCAGACACATCTTGATATATACTTTATGTTGACCTTGATACATAACACCTTAATAATGATTCATCTCTAGATTAAAAAATATATATATATTTTCTATTTTATGACCCATGGATTATTTGGCAGTCTGTTTTTTTTTTTTCTTTCATTTTTGAAATGTAGAATCTAGGCTTTAGGTTCTATGAGAGCTTGTTAATGTTGTTTTATAGTTTTTTTTAATTTTTTGCATTGTATTCAGTGAGTATAGACTAATTCATACCTTTTTATTTCTTTGAAAATTCTCTGTGTTCCAGTACATAGACTATTTTCCAAGTTGACTTTTCCTTATGTGTTGGAAAATAATGTGTTTGTGATTCAATAATTAGGCATATTCTTTTGGATTCAGCAGAAGTAATAAAAAAGTTACAAAAAAGTGCTTTTACTTCACACCCACTAGGATGGCTATAATCAAAGAAACATAAAATGACAGGTGTTGACAAGAATATGGAGAAGTTAGAACCCTCATACATTGCTGGTGGGAATGTAAAATATTGTAGCCAATTTGGAAAACAGTTTGGCCGTTCTTCTGAGTTAAATAGGGAGTTACTATATGACCTAGAATTTCACTCCTAGGTATATACTCAAGAGAACTGAACTCATATTTTTATATAAAAACATGCATATGAATGTTCATAGTAGCACTATTCATAATATCTAAAATATAGAAGCAACTCAAATGTCCATGAACTGATGAGTATATGAAAAATGATATATCCATTCGATGGAATATTTTTCAGCCATAAAAAGGAAATACTGATACATGCTACAATAGGGATGAGCCTTGAAAATATTGTGCTAAGTGAAAGAAACTAGACATAAAAACCTACAATTTGTATTATTCATTTATATGCAATATCCAGAATAGGCAAATTCATAGAGACAGAAGGTAGATTAGTGGTTTCCAAGAAGTGGAGGTATGGAATGGGGAATAATTGCTAAAGGGTATGAGGATCCTTTTTGGGGTGAAAAAAATCTTCTGGAGTTGTATAGTGCTGATGGTTGCATAACTTTGTGAACATACTTAACCACTGAACTGCATATTTTAAAATCATGAATTTTATGATATGTGAATTACATCTCGCTAAAAACCAGTTTGGAAACCCTGGTGGCATAGAGGTTAAGAGCTACGGCTGTTAACCAAAAGGTTGGCTGTTTGAATCCACCAGGTGCCCCTTGGGAACCGTATGTTCTACTTTGTCCTATAGCGTCTCTATGAATCAGAATTGACTCGGCAATGGGTTTGGTTTTGGTTTAAAAATCAGTTTAAACACCTTAGGAAAATTTCTTTAGGTCTGTAACTAATTGTGAAGTATCTAATCACCCAGAAAGAACCTATTACTCTTTCCTGTCTGTCCTAGCTCCATTGATTAACTCAAAGAATATTTGGGTGTCTTCTGATTCAACATGCCAACTGTACTTTTGTGTGAAGTTGAAGGATTAGAATATTGCCTTATGTTTAATTAGGTTTGATTTTAATTAATTAATTAAGTGAAAACTGTATCTTCCAAAGAAATAATTCCTTGCACCAGTTTATGAAAATTTAAGTGATGGAAACTAGTGAATTTTGTAAGTACATCCCAAATTATGTGTAGGAACCCAACTTTGTACTGCAGTCTGAAAACAGCAAGCTCTATTCTAGCTGGTCAGTAAAAGAGAGGCATTCCCCGGGTCTGAAGAGGTTGAAAATACTGATATTGGGAGCAAATACTAGTAACAGTGAATGAATAATTGATTTCCCTCTTATTCCTGTTCTAAGTCCATATCGATAGTTCATATATGTCACTTACAAAGATAAAATCATAAAGATGACCTTGGGAAACAGAAGAATGAGTTATAAAAGTTTATGGTGCCTCCTTTTTGGAGACAGTTAAGACAAGACAAATATTCATCTACTCTACAACAGTTTAGGTGTGGCCTTTTCCTTAAGGCAAAGAAAGAAACTTTTGCATGAGCCTTCCTAACCCTAGTCTATGAACTGTCAGTCTTCTGAATTGATTTGAGATCTTTCTCTCTTTTCTCCCATATTAGCTGTCATAATTGTTAAGTGAGTAGTTAATTGCTACAAAGATGTTCAGTCTTAGCCCTTGAGGACTGCATGGTTTAGTGAAGGAAAACAAATGTATAAGTAAAGGAAACTGTACACTTTGATGAGTGTTATAATGAGGAATAGGTAAGGCGTTCTTCAGGGAATGGAGAAAGCACAAAACTTAAGAGGTTGGAGGATGGTCAGAGAAGACTTGAATCATGAAGAAGGAGTAGATATTCTCTAAATGTACACTATGTGAGGTTCATTCTTCACTTTTTTCACAGAGGGAGAAGCATTTTCAAAGGCTTGAGAGTGTTCCAGAAATAGTAGTCACTTTACCAAATTTGTGACATAGAATGAAAATTGCACAGCTCAAATCTCAAGTTCTTTTATTGAGCACCTGCTATGTGTACACTTTAATAAACACAGTCCCTGCAATAAAGTGCTCATAGGCCACTGGGGGGATCACGTGGCTAGTAGTGGAGCCAGGATCCAAGCCCATCTCTAGCTGACTCTGTAACATTTGTTCTTAGCCATACTATTTCACTGTCTTTTATGGCACTTATGATCTCCACTTGACCTTACTGTTCGCTTAATTAATGCTCATGATGAAATCTTGCTGTATCAAAATAACTGTTTAAATAATTTCCTGCCTTCACTGATTCAAACCAAAGCCCATTGTTGCTGAGTTGATTCTGACTCACAGCGACCCTGTAGGACAGAATAGAAATACCCCATAGAGTTTCCAAGGCTGTAAATCTTTACAAGGCAGAGTGCCCTATCTTTCTTCTGCAGCGAGGCTGGTGGATTCGAGCTGCTGACCTTTTGGTTAGCAGCCTAGCACTTTAACCACTGTCCCACCAGGGCTCCTCCTTCATTGATCACCAGAAGATAAATCAGTACTTTCTCAACAAAGTTTATCTCCTTGCAGCTAAATCAGTACTTTGCAAAAAAAAAAAAAAAAAAAAAAAAATTCTTTGCCAAATCCAGCTAATATTTTGATAGCCTCCAGAATTGTAGAAATTATCAGCTAAGTATAATCAAAACAGAGGACAAATTTCAAATGGTAAATTTAATCAAGAGATTTTTTAATTATTTTCTAACTATGAAAGGACGTTAGCTGGCAGACAGACTTGTTGTACCACAATCTATACCTCCTCGCTACCAAACACACTCAAATATACTGATACAAACCACAAAAATCAACTGTCATTATTATTTTATTTTTGTTTTTGGTCCTTTAATAGTCTATCTCTACCGGGTTCTTTGTATTGTAAAGCATCCTTGTGTTATCACAGAAAGTTGGCACTCTCTCTGCTTCTTTCAGGTCAAACACCTGTGAGATGGCATGAGATATGGAACTGTTTGAGTATGCAGAGCAGTTCAAAATATTTTCCAAACTTTCTTGGTAGAGTAAAATGTGTTTTACTTTTACACCAGATGTGTGTTACTTAAAAAAATATACAAACACATACACACACATTCATATAAATGTATATGTATGTGTGTATACACATGGTTAGATGTATTTCCAGGTAAAAGTAATCCACATATTATTGATTGATTTATATCATCAAAAAATTTCATTGAAGTGTTTTTGATGATATTAATCAATCAAATAACATAAATAAAGGACTAACTCTTTGTTCAAAGATGTAGGTATATTTCTTTGTTTTTAGATATGAGCAAGTATTTTTTGGCAAGGAACTTTATTTTTCTCACTTATAATCAAAGTTCAGTGCTGAAAATATGGACGGTTCTTTAGAACTTGGATGTATTGGAGGGGAGATTAATTCCCAACTGTGAGGTTATCACACAGGCAGCCTGGTGTAATGGTTGAGGGTGTGGATCCTGGAGTTCAGCACTGCATTCTTGTAAGTTCTGAATCTACCAATTATTAGCTGTGCAATTTTGTGCAAATTATGTAACTTTCTGGAAACCTTGGTGGAGTAGTGGTTAAGCGCTACAGCTACTAATCAAAAGGTTGGCTGTTCAAATCCACCAGGCACCCCTTGGAAACTCTATGGGGCAGTTCTACTCTGTCCTATAGGGTCACTATGAGTTCGAATCGACTCGATGGCAACGGGTGATGGGTATGTAACTTTCCATGCCTTCATTTTCTTATAAGTGTGGTGATGACAATAAAAGGATTATACTCACATAATTTAACACCGGTCTGACAAATATGATGCCTTCTCCAGCCCAGATCACTCTCTTGAGCTTCAGACATGTGTATTCTAACTGCCTGCTACATACTGGTGTTTTCTGTAGGTATCGGAAGCATTGTTCATCTACAACTAAACTAATAATTATGGCTGGGGCTTAAAGAATAAAAATGAGAAAGATTGAAACTGGGGCTAGAGAGGTAGGCAGGGACACAGATCATACAGGTCCTACATGTCATGCCTGCTCCACATCTCAGGTGTTTCCATGCCATGCCTGGGCCAGTGGAAACTTTGGTATGGTTGTATCCCTGGATCTAGGGTTTTTACCTTTTGTCACACCTCCCTACTGAAGGGACCCTGAAGAATGTAGATCTCTGTTGCTTGGGGGTATTCTGAGACCTTTGTATCTTACTTTTCAGAATTCTGAGAAATTTATTTTTTATTTCATGGGAAATTTCTTTTTCCTCAAACCATATTTTTCTCCATGGGCTGTGACTTTTCCAAACAAAATCAGGAGGCCCTGCCACAAATTTCTCATAACATATGGACAGACCATTCTTCCTGCTTGATGAACATGCAGCAAAAGATTTGGAAGAATTCCTGATGACTGAGGGCAAGAGCTCTTATGCCCAAGACTAGACAAGATTCTTGGAGAGGGGACGATGCAGAAGAACAGTGAGGAGAGCTGAGATGGCAGTAGGTGCCTGAGAGAAGCCTTGCCTACACTATCCAGGGCAAGCCTGGGTGGAGGATGATGACAAAACTTCCAGTTAGGTTTGAGGATCTAGGAAAAATTGTATCCATCCTCAGAGTGGAGTCTGCAAAAGATGGAAAATCACCACACTTTCTCCATGCTCAGCATGGTGTGAGAGCAGAAGAAATATTTACCTGGTTGTGTCTCTAGGTAGATGTCCCAGAGAAAGCCTCCCAGAGTTTTCTGCGTCAAGCTGAGTGGAAGAGCAGCAAAATGTTTCTAGGTACCTGGGAGCACCAAGAAGCGGAGTTCTTCACATTTCAAGATGAAGATGTTCCAGGTACCCCAGGGTAGCACCTGAAGAGGCCACAGACTATGGAACGAGAGAAGTTGCAGAGAGACCTGTGTGGACCAACAGTGTCCCAGCGAATGAGAATGTGACTATGTCTGAATATGCCCTTGTGGGTGGAGAATACACCAGAGACCAGATAGATGCTCCCTTGAAGACTTTTTGAACTTTTACGGGACTCTAGGACTAGGAGGGAGTGGAATCCTTCACTGACTGAAGTTGAGTTACCATCTGTATCACCTTGAAATAGAAATAAGTGTCAAATATTGTAATATATTTACTTTTTTGCCCATCTGATTACGTGCCCTCTGGGCACTTTTATAATCTATAAAAAGGTCAGAAATGTTGCTGATACCTGATGAACTAAAACAAGGGAGAATGCAAAGTACAAAAGGCCTCAAAATTCAAGTCAGTAGGTTTTCGTTGGAGGTTTAAAGGGAGGTACAGTCTTTAGGAGAAAATCTGCTCTTGAGGAACATTTCTTGATTTACAGGCTAAAGCAATTTATGACAAGAGTTATCTGACAAGTCCATTGTTTTGTTTTTGTATGCATACGCATTTGAGATTTTTTTCTTTTCTTTTTTAATATGTACACATGCATTTTACGGGAAATTTAATGTTTTAATCCTAACCCCATATTTTCTTTTAATGAACCCTGAACTTGCCAAATGTGGTTTTTACAATCATGGTATATTTATGAAATATTGCCTTCAATTTGCAAGGAATTTCACTCCATTTATTCACAAAGAAGTTTGGGTAGATGCTCTTTAAAAAGATTTTCAAACTGGGCTGAAACAAACAGGGCTTAATGCCTAATTTAACAAAATCATGGACCCAAAACACCCAGTTGCTGGATTATGCAAGGTAATTATAATTTTATTAAACTTGTGATTTTTTGCTTTTTAGTGGCTCCTTTTACATAGCTCTAGGTAATGGAGTATCTCAATTTGGAGAAAAAGTATATAAGTTGGTATACAAAGACTAATAGTAACGGTATTTAAATCCTAAACTCAAATTTACAATATTATTCTACCATAAGAATTCAGCATTGATAATATTTAATGAAACAATAAGCAATGTTTTTGAGGTTGGAAAGGCAGAGGAACGAAAATCAAATTTGAATTATTATGATATGCTAGTTGTTGAATCTATTAAATCCACGTGCCCTTAAGACTTCTTGCTGTTGTGGAAGGCATTTCACAGGGTTATAATTATGTTTTGTTTTTTTTCCCCTTTGCATTTAGGCTGTAGCTTTATTAAATTATTCATTATAATATACCAACTTTAAACCCAAATAGTCTATAAATACAAGATCATGTAACGTCAACAAACACAGTATTAGAGCCTTAGGAACTGAAGAAAGGTATGGTATTCTGCTGTATTATTTTCTGATTTTCACTTGTATTCTCCATGGTTTTCGCTGCTCCTACTGCCTAAAAGTAAGTACTCTGCAGCCTCATCAATGTAATTTTGTACATTCTCCAGACACAGTAACTGGATGCCTAAGACAAGGATGAAATGCTGGATGACACTTACATACTACTCTCTTCCAAATGACAGCAAGGAACATAGCGTAGATATGTGCGTGGATGTTTAAGTGGGGAAACTAAGGTATATGGAGACCAAAAACAAAAAGTTTCCGTGAAGAAAAGAAGAAAATTTTACTATATGTGGACAATGTTTCATCAGAATCGGAAGTTAAAATCATTCCCTGTTTCTCAGCTCTGTTGACGTGAGATAATTTGAGTCAGAGATCAAAGAAACATTGAAATTGAGGGTTTTAGCAGTGCATCTTTGTGCATGCACACACATAAGTGTGTGAGAGCGTGTTTGTTGGAAGATATAAGCTATTTTTAACTGAAAATTTGCATTGGGATTGTGCCAATGCCACTTAAGGTATTACCTCATAAACTCATTCATGTATTTCGAGCTCCAGTATCTGTTCCCACCCCCAATAAACTTGTTTTAGTGCCAATAGCAACTAAATTTCTCTTCTTCTGGATGGTAGGAACTGACTTGTTTTCCGCATTCATTACCTATTAACCATCACAGGGTCTGAACCTAGTAGGTGTGCAGTAAAAATTTGCTAAATGAATAAGAGAAAAGTTACAGATGTCTTCAACCATTGTTTTGCATAGGTCAATGTCCCTGCAAATTACAGAAGTTTATACAGAAATACATTCTTGTCAGAAAATGTTTCAATAGCACTGAGGTGTAGAATAAAAAGTAAGTCTTTGATTTTTCTAGCTGTCTCACCATACATGCTATCCTGGTCCCTTCCTCAGAAGGAACTACTCTTATCAGTTCAGTATGTTCCCTTATACTCCTCTTTCCATTTATTTATGTGCGTGTGTGTCTTGTCTTGACATAAATGGGATCATACTATTCTTATAAAATTCACTTTTTGGCTTAGCAGTTTTTTTTAGACTCTTATTATGTCAGCAATTATGTTGTCGTTGGGTGCCATAAAGTCGATTTCAACTCATAGCAACTCCCTGTGACACAGTAGAACTGCCCCATAGGGTTTTCTAGACTGTAATCTTTATGGAAGCAGATTGCCAGGTCTTTCTCCTGTGGAGCCCCTGGGTGAGTTTAACTGGCAACCTTTCTCTTATATGTGCACAATATTCTTTTTGTGACTACAGAATATTTCATAGTATAGATGCACTGTAACTTGTTTAACAGCATCCCATTTAATGAGCATTTAGGTTGTTTCCTTTTTTTTTTTTTTGCAAACTTTTATGTTTTACTGATTTGATGGGTGTAGATGATGTCCCATTTAAAATCTTGCATAATCCTGATTAGAAGTGAGGTTGATCTTCTGTACTTATGCTTACTTCCCTTCATTTCTTACAGTGTTCATATTCTTTGACCATTTTCAGTCAACGTCCATGGAAACAGCAGTTAAGAAATCAAACGACCCATTGCATTGGGCGAATTTGCTGCAAAAGACCTCTTTAAAGTGTTAAAAAGCAAAGATGTCACCTTTAAGGACTAAGATGCACCTGACCCAAGCCACGGTGTTTTCAGTCGCCTCATTTCAGTCGCTTCATATGCTTGTGAAAGCTCAACAATCCGTAAGGAAGACCAAAGAAGAATTGATGCCTTTGAATTATGGTGTTGGCAAAAAATATTGACTATACCATGAACTGCCAGAAAAACAAAAAATCTGTCCTTGGAAGAAGTACAGTCAGAATTTCATTAGAAGCAAGGATGACGAGACATTGTCTCATATACTTTTGAGATGTTATCAGGAGGGACCAGTCCCTGGAGGACATCATGCTTGTAAAGTAGAGGGTCAGAGAAAAACAGGAAGATCCTCAATGAAATGAATTGACACAGTGGCTGCAACGATGGGCTCAAGCATAACAATGATTGCGAGGATGGTGCAGGACTGGGCAGTATTCCATTCTGTTGTATATAGGGTCGATATGAGTCCCAGCTGTCTCGGCACCTAACAACAGCAACAACATTTTCTACGGGGAAGTTTCTCTTTTACTTTCTGGCTTGCGTTATCTACATGTATTAAACTTTTTTCTGTTCTAAGTGCCGCAGGTATGTTTTCTTAATCCTTTGTGCTCTGATTTTGAGTTAATTTTTATCACATGGAATTTAACTTTTGTATTGTAAAATAGTAATAACTTCAACAGGGATACTTTTAATTTTTCACCATTAATTTTGATGTTCAGTGTTGATTTTTCTGCCAAATAAGAAACCCTGGTGGTGTAGTGGTTAGGATCTACGGCTGCTAACCAAAAGGACGACAGTTCAACTCCACCTGGCGCTCCTTGGAAACTCTGTGGGGGCAGTTCTACTCTGTCCTACAGGGTCACTATGAGTTGGAATCAACACGACAGCAAGAGGCTTGGTTTTTTTGGGTTTTGCTACCAAGTTAAGGTCATTTCCTCCTATTCCTAGTCATTTTTATTTATTTTTTAAAGTCAGGAATATGTGTCGGATTTTATCCTATTCTTTGTTGAAACATCAGTGGAGATGGACTTTTGTTTCTCCGACTGAATCTGTCAATATAGTACAGTTTGTAAATCAATGTTGAAATATTCTTGTTTCACTGGAACTTATTTTTCAGTTAACTTAGATGTATATAGTGCATACTCTGTGCTAAGCGCTATTCTGAGAACTTTACAAATTATATCCCTCTTAATCATCATAACAACCTTATGAGGTATGTTATCCCCAAATTATAGATGGGGAAACTGAGGCTCAGAGAAGTTAAGTAACTTCCCAAGATCATAGCTACTAAGCAATGGAGCTGGGATTTGAATGCAGGCAGGCTGGCCAGAGAGTCTGTGCTCTACACGGGGCTCTGCTGTCTTCCTTAATTCACCTGGTCACGAGGCGTTAATTTTTGTACATGCTGTGTTCACATTACTAATAATTTATTTAAAGCTTTTGCATCTATGTTTATAAGTGAGAGAGGTTCATTGTTTTCTCTTGTGCTATCGCTGTCTGGTCTCAATATCAGGGTCATACACAGTTTTCTTAACACAAACTGGGACATTTTCCATATTTTATTCTGCGCTCTGCAAAAGATTTTATATATATGTTATATATGTGAAAAACCAGCTCTTGAATGGTAAGACTTTCTAAACTTGGCATAGAAAATTTCATGCTCTTACCTGTTCTTGGTGGATTTTATATGTCATGTTTAATAGTTTTCTTTTCCATTTTAGTGTTCTTTTCCTTCAGTGGTATTTTATATGATAATTTGTAATGTAATGCTTCCTTTTTGTTAGTGTTATTCCTTTCTATTCAAAGTTTATATATATCAGTTTGTTTTATCTCTGTTTTGAAAGTGATATAGACTGTTTTTTTCCTGCCTTGAGTTTCTCTTTTGATAGAGGTATTGATAAACACAAATATTTTTTAATTACAGGCAGTCCTTGGGTTGCAAATGAGATTCGTTCCTGTGTCTTTAAGTCCTTAAGTCGATATTGCAGGTAAGTTGGAAGGTGGATGCGGTTCTTTTTTTTTTTAGTTTAGTGCAAGAAAAGGCTCGAAGACTTTGCAGTGATTTGAAAGCTGCACATGGAGCAAGTGAAGGCGATGTCGTGAGGAATTTGTTGGGAGTAGGGGTTGGTTCAAGCATTTCAAAGTGAGGACGAATTTACGTAACATTAAAGGCCAAGTGCCAGCTGTCCATAAGTTGGATGTTCATAACCTGGGGACTGCCTGTATTGCTGTACTTGGACTTTTCCCTGCCATCTTTGCAGTCTAAGTGTTTGTTAAGTGGGCTTCTTCCTTACCTTCTTCTTTGCTTCCTTTTTGTCCCTATTGCTTAAAATTAATCACTATGCTTATTCCTCTGATGATAAAATTTTGCCATGTTTTAATTCTCTTAATTTAATTATCTCCTTTCTATCTTATATGTTGATATCATTTGAAATCTTAGCTCTAGGTTTTTTTTTACATTATGAAATAAATAATTATTCAAAGTTAAATTTAAGTTTCCTGTATGTAAAATATTCTCTCTGTATATTTTCTTTTAATGAGATGTAGCTTTCTGTAATTTAAAAAAAAGAAAATATCCATAAGCAGCAAATTTGCTCTTGTACTTGAATACTAGTTTGACTTGGCATAAAGGTCAAAATAATATTATTTCTGAACTTAGAGCATATTCTTCATTGTCTTCTGGTACCCAGTGTTTTTAATGAGAAGTCTGATGCCAATCTAATTCTTTTGGCTTTGTGGGCAATATTCTTCTCTTCAAAAGATTTTGCGATATTTTCACTATATTTCTGAAATTTTACAGAAGTATACTTGGGCTAGCTATTTTGTCATTCTGTTGAAAGATCCTTTACATACAGAATCTTATTTATCTTTACTTCTGAAAAGTTTTCTTTGACTATTTTTTAGTTTATCTCCACTCACACCCTGCATTCTCTCTGGTGTTTTTAGGAATCTATTAAATAGATGTTGGCCTTCTGGGCGTAGTCACAGTATGTCTTTAGTTTTTATTTAATAATTTTCTTTTCTTTGTCTTTCAGCAATTATTCTGGGAGAATTCCTTGGCTCTCTCTGCTTATTATCCACACTCCCTCCCCCACTTATTTTGTGTCCATTCTGTGGTTTATTGCATGTATTTGAGAATGTTTAATGTTTCGAGGATAATTTATTTAATATCCAAGGTAAATAATTTTTGTTGTTGTTTTTAATGGATGCTGTTCTTGTTGTTAGGTGCCCTCGAGTGAGTTCTGGCTTAAAGTGACCCTATGTATAACAGAAAGAAACATTCCCCAGTCCTGCGCCATCCTTACAACAGTTGCTATGTTTGAGCCCATTGTTATAGCCACTGTGTCAATCCATCTCATTGAGAGTTTTCCTGTTTTTTGCTGACCCTCTGCTTTACCAAGCACGATGTCCTTCTCCAGGGACTGGTCCCTCCTTGATAACATGTTCAAAATATGTGAGACTAAGTCTTGCTATCCTCGCTTCGAATGAGCATTCTGGCTGTACTTCTTCCAAGACCAATTTGTTTTTTTTTTAATAGTCCATGATGTATTTAGTATTCTTCACCAATACCAAGGTTCAGTTTTTAATGGATATCTTTTTTAATTTTAAAGTGTTTTTTTTTCATTTTGCACCAGTAACTCTTTTCTGAAGTGTTAGTTCTTTGGCTGCTTTAGGTTGGTGTTTCTCTTTCCTGGTGTTACTTGAACTTAAATATCTGCTGATTCTTACTTTTGTGCTTTTATCTTTGTGTTTGGTGTTTGTGAATCTTTTTTTGTCCATATGTGGCTGTCATTCTTATTCAAGGTCTTACTTCTGAATGACTGTGGGAGAGGCAGGATATACCACTGGAAGAAGTGTGACAATAGCTTATCTTCTGGGTAAAGTGTTTCCTTCTTTCTTCTAGATGTCAGTAACTCCCTATAGTACCTCTCTTCCTCTAAACCCCCACAATTGCTTCTTTAGCCTAGGAGTAAATGTTGCTGTTGCTAGGTACTGCAGAGTTGGTTCTGACTCAGAGTTACCCTGTGTAAAACAGAAGGAAACACTGCCCACTCCTGCGCCATCCTCACAATCATTGTTAAGTTTGAGACCATGTTACAGCCGTTGTGTTAATCTATCTCATTGAGGGTCTCCCTGTTTTTGCACACACTCTACTTTACCAAGCATGGTGTCCCTCTCCATGGACTAGTCCCTCCTGATAACACGTCCAGAGTATGTGAGACGAAGTCTCACCATCCTCACTTCTAAGGAGCATTCTGGCTCTATTCTCCCGAAAAAGACCTGCTCATTCTTCTGGCAGTCCGTGGTATATTTCTTATTCTTCACCAGCACCACAATTCAAAGGCATCAATTCTTCTTTTGCCTTCCTTATTCGTTGTCCATCTTTCACATGCAGATGAAGTGAGTGAAAATATCATGGCTTTTGTCAGGTGCACCTTAGTCCTCAAAATGACATCGTTGTTCTTTTTTTTTTTTTTAACACTTTAAAGAGGTCTTTTGCAGCAGATTTGCCCAATGCAGTACATTGTTTGATTTCTTAACTGCTGCTTCCATGGGCATTAATTTTGGATCCAATTTAAATGAAATTCTTGACAACTTCACTATTTTCTCTATTTATCATGATGTTGCTTATTGGTCCAGTTATGAGGACTTCTGCTTTCTTTATGTTGAGGTATAATCTATACTGAAGGCTATAGTCTTTGACCTTCACCAGTAAGAACTTCAAGCCCTCCTTGCATTCAGCAAGCAAAGTTTTCTTTGCTTATTATCTGTTAGATATGTTAATTTGCATATAGCAGGTTTTTAATGAGTCTTGCTCCGTACCTGATGCTGCATTTTTCTTTATATAATCCAACTTTTTGGATTATTTGCTAATCGTACAGATTAAAGAAGCGTGGTGAAAAGATACAACCCTGACACACATCTCTCCTGATTTTAAAACATGCAGTAGCCCCTTGTACTGTTTGAATGACTTCATCTTGGTCTATGCACAGGTTCCACATGAGCACAATTAAGTGTTCTGGAGTTCCTCTTCTTTGCAATGTTATCCGTAATTTGTTAAGATCCACATAATCGGATACATTCGTATAGTCAATAAGGCACAGGTAAACATCTTTCTGGTATTCTTTGCTTTCAGCTGTGATCTATCTGACTTCAGCAATGGTATCCCTTGTTCCACATCCTCTTCTGAATCTGGCTTGCATTTCTGGCAGTTCCCTATCGGTGTACTGCTATCACCACTTTTGAGTCATCTTCAGCAAAATTTCACTTGCATGTGATATTAATGATATTGTTCAATAATTTCCACATTCTGTTGGATCAACTTTCTTTGGAATGGGTCCAAATACAGATCTCTTCCAGTATGGTGGCCATGTAGCTAGCTGTCTTTCAAGTTTTTCGGCATAGATGACTGACTGCTTCCAGTGTTGCATCCGTTTGTTGAAACACATCAACTGGTAATTCCATCGATTCCTGGAGCCTTGTTTTTCTCCAATGCCTTCGGTGCAGCTTGGATTTCTTCCTACAGTACCATCAGTTCTTGATCATCTGCTACCCCCTGAAATGGCTGAAAATTGACCAAATCTTTTACGTATAGTGACTCCGTGTATTTATACCATCTTCTTTTGATGTTTCCTGTGTCGTTTAATATTTTTCATGTAGAATCCTTCAGTATTGCAACTCAAGGCCGGAATTTTTTCTTCATTTCTTTCAGCTTGAGAAATGCCGAGTGTATTCTACTCTTTTGGCTCCAGGTCTTTGCACATTTCCTTATAATACTTTACTTTGTCTTCTTGAGCTGCTCTGTCGAATCTTTTGTTCAGCTCTTTTACTTCATCATTTCTTCCATTTGCTTTAGCTATTCTATGTTCAAGAGCAAGTTTGAGTCTCTTCTGACATCTATTCTGGTCTTTTCTATTTTTCTTATCTTTTTAATGACCTTTTGCTTTCTTCCTCTATTATGTCCTTCATGTCAGCCCACAACTTGTCTGGTCTTTGGTCATTACTGTTCGATGTGTCAAATCTATTCTAGGGATGGTCTCTAAATTTAGGTGGGATATACTCAAGGTCATACCTTGGCTTTCATGGACTTGTTTTAATTTTCTTCAGTTTCAACTTGAACTTGCATATGAACAATTGATGGCCTGTTCTGTAGCTGGTGCCTGGCCTTGTTCTGACTGATGATATTGAGCTTCTCTATTGTCTCTTTCCATAGATGAAGTTGACTTCATTCCTGTGTATTCAGTATGGTGAGGTCTACATGTATAGTCATTGCGTTGTTGAAAAATGGTATTTGCAATGAAGAAGGCATTTGTCTTAAGAAATTCTATCATGGGATCTCCAGCATCATTTCTATCACCAAGGCCATATTTTCCAACTACAGATATTTCAGGTTTCCAACTTTCATATTCCAATCACTAGTAATTATCAATGCATCTTGCTTGTACATTTGATGAGTTTCAGACTGAAGAAGTTGGTAAAAATCTTCAATTTCTTCATATTTGGCATTAGTGGTTGGTGTGTAAATTTGAAAAATAGTCGTATTAACAGGTCTTCCTTGTAAGGGTATGGATGTTATCATATCATTGACAGCATTATACTTCCGGGATAGATCTTGAGATGTTCTTTTTGACAATCTAATACCATTTCTCTTCAATTTCTCATTCCCAGCATAGTAGACCATATGATTTTCTGATTCAGAATGGCCAGTACCAGTCCATTTCAGCGCACTGATGCCTAGGAATCTTTTTGCGTTCCATTTCATTTTTGACAAATTCCACTTTTCCTAGATTCATACTTTGTATGTTCCATGTTCCAATTATTAATGGATGTTTGCAGCTGTTTCTTCTCATTTTCAGTCATGCCACATTAGGAAACGAAGGTCCCGAAAACTTTACTCCATCCATGTCATTGAAGTCAACTCTATTTTGAGGATGCAGCTGTTCCTCAGTCACATTTTGAGTGCCTTCCAACCTGAGGGGTTTATCTTCTGACACTATGTCAGACAGTGTTCCGCTGCTATTTATAAGGTTTCCACGGGCCAATTCTTAAAGAAGTAGATCAACAGGTCCTTCTTCCTAGTCTGTCTTAACCTGGAAGCTCCACTGAAACCTGTCCACCATGGATGACCCTGTTGGTATTTAAAATACTGGTAGCATAGCTTCCAGCATCACAACAACAGTTAAGCCACCGCAGTATGACAAACTGACGTACAAGTGGTGATGGGAGTAAATACCATACTTCGTACTGCTTATTGCAATTTGTGGAGGAATAGAAGACGAGTTGCCCAGGTATTATGAATGAATTTTCTCAAATAATGGCTCTGACGATTATCACGGGGCCTTTTGCAGTTCCGGGTCTCTGTTAACCCAGGAGTGAAGCACCCCCAGAACCACTTGCACTTCAGCAGCCATGCACTTGTGGAAGTTTGAGTCGTTGCTTTTTTTTCTAACAGCTCAATCACATTTTCTTTCAATTTTTCAAGAATTCTTTATAATTTCTGACTTGCCAATTGCATACCTTTTTATTTCCCTCATTGTTATAGATAGACAGATATCTCTAGCTTAATTTCTGTTTCTTCTCTTATTTCTACCATTATGCTCATATCTGTAGCAACATCTACAAATATAATGACTTTCATAAATAAATGCTATTGCTATGTATAGTACTATACATTTTCTTCTATATCTTGGGATTTGAGCAAGGAGGTAGGCACCTAAGTTCTCTTCTGCTATCTTGTTTTAGTCTTCAGAAATAGTCTTAAATGAACTTTTACTCTATGGTTTTTATAGCAATGGAAGGTTTAACAGTGCAACTTAGATTAGCAAAGTCATTCTGCAAACACCTCAAAGATTTAGCTAATCTTTGAGATATGGAAGAGAGTTTGTATGTTACTTACACTGTCTTTCCTAAATATTGGATATCTCCAAGCAAGGTTGCAGCAAGTACAGAATCAAAGACAATTAAAGATTCAGTTTCCTGAAAACTGCCTGAAGTGCCTATATTCCGGGTCGTTGATTAAACCAAGATCCATATGCTTGAGATACCAGATGTGCAGGCAGGAGTTGGCATTCTGTTATGAAAATTTAAGAGCATAACTCTTATCCTTCCCCAGATGGGAGGCTGTCCTTTATCTGCATGAAGGTTCACTTGAAGGTCCCCCCCTCCAAAATGAGCAAAGTTTGCTCTAGAAAGTAGACAAGCATTCACTTGACAGTCACATTTCTTGGCCATAATGCATAACAGGCCAAGTTATTATCTGAGAATTTCTGGTTCCTTCTCTGTCACTATAATCACTATAATGTCACATAAGAATCATAATAAATTTTACTCTGAATTAAATTTTTAATATTTATAATCCCACTGCTTACATGGAGCCCTGGTGGTACAGTGGTTAAGAATTCCACTGCTAACCAAAACATCAGCAACTCCAATCCACTATCTGCCCCTTGGAAACTCTATTGGGCAGTTCTACTCTGTCCTATGGGGTTGCTATGGGTTGGAATCGACTCAGTGGCAACAGGTCTGTTTTTTTTTTGGTTTACTGCTTATATGAAAGATCAAGCAAAACATTTTAGACAGTCTTATGATGAAATGATTAATTTACACCTGGTCTAAATGCTCATATCAAGAAAGAGGACAAGGCAAAAGCAGTAATCCTAACTCTTGATTAAAGGCATAGGTGAAATTATCCCTTAGTTATTTCATAGGCTGATCTTTACCCTTATTAGATTTTTCTATGGGAAGAGATCAGGAAGTTGTATTCCTCATTGAATCATCCAGAGATCTTTGGGAAGCAATAACCCCAATCCGTATTTCCTATGGAAGCAGCTCTACCATATTTACTGGTGGTCCTGGGTTTTTGGTAGTTTATGAAAACTGTTAGCTCATGCATGCCTCGTGCAGGCAAATTAGTTCCAACATTAAAGATACTGGAAGTTGAAAGCCACATCGGAAGAAGACAAAAAATGAATTTGTGTAGGTGACAGGTAGCTCAGAAGCTGACCTACTGATGTTAACTGAGTTTGGTGGGGGGTGGGGGGGGGGTGGTGGTGGTGGGGAGCTAACATACCCTTGTTTCTTTCAAAATTTCCAGGGAATTGGTAAAAAAGAGGACCTGGACAAAATGGGATGTTGTGAAAGCAGCATAATCTTAAAGTTTAGAATATACCCACTCCTCACTTACCAACATAGTTAGGTTCCAAAGACCAGGTCATTATGTGAAAATGAAGGATAACTACATCGGATCACAAAGTGAAGGATGACTACATAATTACATAACTGCTAAATTATATCGTTACATAACTGCCAAACCACTGAGAAACCATAGCCCAGCCAAGGTGACACATGATCTTACCCATCGTAGCCAGCGTTACTCTGCTTTATATCTCAGTATTCATTACTGGCAGATGTATCTTGTTAATGCACAAAATATCAGGATAGCAGATTTTTACTATTGTCATAAATGTCAGATAATGAGATTGTCAACAAGTGAGGAGTAGGTGTACTAGGGTCACCCTTTGTTTTGTCATATTCCAAGAAGAGGGCTTTATAGAGGGGGATGTTGTTTCTTTGTTTTTTGTTTGTTTTTCTCATGTGGAAATGTTCAAAAAGTCTTTAAAAAAAACCAAAAAACAAAAAAGTGCAGTAATTTATCTTTATAGAACATTGTGTTTAATCTATTTCAAGAATATATAGCTACATCTAGATAAGTCAACTATAAAATGAATTTTTAGCTTCTATCCATTTTGCCTGTTTACATCAATTAAACTAAATACTTGAATGCTATGTATCTCCTTCACTTAATACTGAGTGACAGATTTTCAAAAAATTAACTTAGGATTCAACTGTATTTTGTGTTCCCTCTAGATCCACAGATATAGGAATGCATACACACATGCACATATGCACTCACATAGACCCACTTGGTAGTTTTAGTTTCATCATAGAACTACAGCTGTTTGTATGAGTAAAGACATGAATGCCAAGCTATTGTGAGATTAAGGCATAAAAATAGAAAGGGACAATGGGAATTAAATCACATGAATAACTCCTTGAAAGTTATTTTCTCCCTGCAATTAGCAGCAGACACCTCACAACTTCTTGACGGGTCATTGTAGGCCTGAAGAGTATTCCTTGGCAGTCACTTTACGGTTGCCCCCAGATGAGTTGTTTGTAATGGTTAAGGTAGTAGAGTGCAGCTGATATATAGAAAAAAGTGGCAGGTGCCAGTTTTGTTATTAAATACCAGCCACAGAGCCTCTGAATTTCGAATGAGGCCCCTTATTGGCTGCATGTGTGAGGGGTTAGGGGATGGGAAAGCATGACCGGAGCGGAATGGGTTTCACTTCACTGAGCCACTCCAAAGTCTTCATTAAACATGGACATAACATTTGCACTTGTTTTGTTTGTTCTAGACAGTTTGGATAATTACCCTCTGAAATGGTGTGCACCCATGTAGATTTGTGTATTTATCAAGGAGAGGGGAAGTTCAGACACAGGGAGAAGGAGGATGAAGGTTCATTGCACTATTTACTTTAATCTTTCAGTGATGATTACATTCTCAACCTCCATATAGAACCTCATCATTTCCTCCTTAAAACTGCTAGTTCAGGTCATTCATTCGAAATTTTATTTGATTTTAAGGGTAGATTTTCGCGGTTTTCATTCCTTCTGCTTTCCCCCCTCCTGGTGATCTGAGGACCCCATTGACTTAGAAAGAAACTCTGTCCTCTGTCACGGAAGAGTGAAGGGAAGAACTCAACCTTAAAGACAAAAGACGACCAGCCTCTGTACCTCCCCACCCCCTCCAAAAGAGAGTAGGTGGAGATGGGAAGCAGGAGTCAGAGACCATTGTCAATACCTTGTCATTCCCCTTAAGAGTGGATTGGGAGGGTCAGCAGTTCTAAGAAAGCCGTTGTCTAGTGGGATAAACACAGGATTCAAGACCAAGCACACCTGGGTGCTGTGTCTCAGCATTTCTTCATGAATTTTGTAGAGAATTTAGATTGTTGTTAGTTAGTGCTATAGTTATTCTCTTGATTCCCAGATCGTTAGCTCCATTTCTGCCTGAGAAGGTGAATAATCTCAATACTTTTTTACAGAGAAGGGATAAAAGTGAGCCAGCCAGCCCTATTAACATCACCTACCAGAAAAGCCTGGCCACTATGACAATCATCCTGGGGATGGGAGGAGCGATTTCTGTGAACAGATTTTCTTTGTTAGAAATATGTCATAGAGAGGATCCAATCATAATACCTTGCATTGCAGAGCACCTTTAATTCTGTCAAGTATGTTAACAAAGATAGCTATAATTAACGTAATTATAAGCTGATTATGTGCCATGCACTGTGCTTGATCCCTATTGATTCATTTAATTCTCACAACAACCTCAGGAGGAAAGTTAATGTTCTTATTGTAAAAATGAGCATTTTGAGGTACTGAGAATTTGAGTAACTTGGCTAGGACAGAAAGCTAGTAAGTATGTAAAAGAGCTGGGATTTGAGCTCAGACACCATCTGGCCCTTGAGTTTATGACCTTAACCACCATGTTTCTCATGAATGGTAGGTAGAATGGGCATAATACATGGGTGAAGACTGAGAGCTTAGAAACACTTCATTAGTGCCCAAAGTATAAAAGCTGGAAGAAGAGCCTGGTTTCCTGACACCTAGCTCTAGATTTCTTCCTATGGATTATGTATCTCTGGAAATAACACCTGAATACCCAATCTTCTCAGGCGACTGGTCAAAGAAAGTCATTCTCTTTTGTGGAGCTGCCACACTTGGGATGTGAAGGGTGGAGCTCACCAAGGGCCTATGTGTACATCATGCTCTACTAGATACTGTGTGCAGTTAAACCAAGAAACAGTTTTTGAACCTGGGAATCTTACAGTCTCCTAGGAAGCCAAGACATGGAACAAATGGGACACAAAGTTAATGGAGTTTTCTTTATTTCAGGATGTACCTACTTGGTGACTAAAAAAAAAAAAGCCAGCTGATTATTTTATTTAACGACTTAATGCAACATTTGATCCTTAAAAGAGTAAATTAATTAATTTCATAATTAAGTTCATAAAAGCTCAGAGTGAAGGGGAGTGGGGACGCAATACAGATCAATGTGTATTTTTTGAGCATGTAACTGGGGCTCAGCACCATGACTAACAGTCTAATATAAGAGGACTATTGGAGGCAGAGTAGTTAGCAGGAGATATGTGTGCACAGTTGGTCAGAGTGTGTATTAATTAAGTGTCCTCTAGCATTCAGTTGCTTGGGAATATGTTCAAAGGTAATGGTGAACATCATCCACAAAAACATATGGGTGCAAGTGGTAGTAAAAGAAAACATTGTAAAAGAAAGTTGCATAGATATTGGAAGAAAGAGATATCGTTACTATCTACAAGGAGCTTACAATTGCATTGGAAATAATAAGGTGTAAATTAATGAAAAAGCAAGAGAAAAATAAAGTCCATAAAGCCAGGTACCATGAGTGCATGATTGTGTTGTAGTGAAACTAATTAGGAGAAAAGCTAAACAGTTTTAATGTTCATATGTATCAGCATCTGTGTACTGTCTTCTTTTAAGACTTCTTATGCCTATTTAGACTGAGCATGAGGAAAGTATAATTTCTGTTTATGGCTTCAAATACAATCTTTCCTACAATGAGCTTGCCTGATGGCTCAATTTTAGGGGACTGCCCAAGAGCAGGCTAGGGAAGAACTTCCATACTCACTTGCCTAGTGTGTCCAGGAAACTCCAGCTAGTCTACCTGCCTTTCTGCTGGGACCTTACTTCTTCTAGGTGTGTTGAGAACTCAGGGCCATTTACTGCATCTTGCTTCTTAAAGTGCAGTAGAGCATGTGAGATCAATAACTGTGGCTGATCTTCAGTAGCATGAGGTGGGGAGAAGGGGGAAACTTGCTGTTCAGGGAGCCTTGGTGGTTCCCCACCAAGCAGGAAGACACCAGTGGTGAGTGAGGCCAGCCAGTTTACTGTTGCAGATACTGTGGATGTGAGAACCTATGGCTGAAAAAGGGGTCGTATGTCTGATTTCAGTATAAAGAGATGATCTGGATTTTAGAATCACAAGAACCTTAGAAACATCTGATTCCACATTCCTTCCAGTGGAGGAATTCCTTCCAACACATCTCTGATGCAGTATCTACTTGAGCTTGCAGTGAGGGGAAATTTGCCAAGTTTTGAGGCACCTCATTCTTTATATCAAGTTGAAATGCGTCTTTTACTGGTTCTTCTTCATAAAGCAACGTGAAATAAATAGTTCTTTCTGAATCTTCTGTAAACCAAACTGAATGCAGTTCTACTGACAGGCCTAACATAGGCAACCTCCAGAGCTTTCAACTACTTCTGAGTTCTTCCACTTCTGGGGCTCTCTGGTTTGTCAAGGTGTCTTAAAATGTGCAGCTCAGAATAAGAGCCAACACTCCAGAGATGCTCTGAGAAGAGCTCAAGCAATAAGACTTTTGCCTTCCTTGAGCAGGACATCACATCTTTTTTAATTCAATCAAAGATGATGTTAACTTTTTAGCAGCCCTGTATACTCTGGGGAGCCCTGGAGGTGCAGTGGTTAAGAGCTACAGCTGCTAACCAAAAGGTCGGCGGTTTGAATCCTCCAGCCACTGCTCGGAATCCCTATACAGCAGTTCTACTCTGTCCTAGAGTCGCTATGAGTCAGAATTAACTGGACAGCAATGGGTTTGGTTTTTTGGGTTTATATACTCTGGACTAGTCGTTCCCAATTGGGCAAATTTACTCCAGGGGACATTTGGCAATGGTTGGAGTCATTTTTGTTTTTATACCTGGCAGGCTGCTGCTGTCATTTAGTGGGTAGAGATATGGGATGCTGTGCTAAACACCCTGCAATGCATAGAACACACCCCACAACAAAGAATCATCTGGCCACAAATCTCAATAGTGCCAAGGTTGAGAATTTCTGATTTGAAGTGTCCTGAAGACAAGCTTCACTTGAACACCAAAAAGAAAGAAATATAAATTTTACATTTATATTTCTTTCTCTTTTAAGAGAGTATTAAAAGGAATAAGGACATCGGACAGCATTTAATCTTACAGTAAGGAGGAATCTAAGAGTGCAGAATGATCTGAGCCTCAGGTTGATACTCCTCCTGCAAAATTAGTCAGAAGGAACAGTTTGACTATGATTAGGACAGTAGACTGGGCAAAAACCCAGTTTATCACAAGGGTACCGGATTGGTATGCAAAGTCCACAAAAAATGCAAGCCATAGCACAAAAATGTTTCTATACCAGAAAGGAAGCTATTGGAATATATTTTTATTTATTTTTGCAAATTAATATTTCACATTAAAGAAAAAAAAGCCCTTGATATAGTTAGCAGTTTAAACATTTTTAGGTTGGAGTAGGAGCATAACCATTGGGAAACAGGGATTCAAGACTGAAAAATGGGTAGGGTGGGGGAGAGTGAGCTGGCAGCCGCAGAGGTCACTTTTGTTTTGAGTCATTTAGCAAGCAGCAATAGTTAAAATGCATGAAATATGTCAATTTTCTCTAATAATTAACAAAAAATTAAAATAATATAAAATTGGCAAAAATGAAAATAATACTCAATTTACCTACAAGTGTAGATAATACGCACCAACACGTTGGATATGGGAGTGCAAATTGATAGACTTTCCTAAAAAGTAAATTAGAAAGTAGGTAGCAAAAGTCTTAAAAATGCACAGCCTAATGACCCACTTCTCTGAGATTGTCTTAAAGGGATAATTAGGGCTAGGGGTAAATATTTGGCAACAAGAATGATTCTTACTATGCTGTTTTCGTTGGACTCCTGGTGGTGCAGTAGTTAAGAGCTTAGCTGCTAACCAAAAGGTTGGCAGTTGGAATCCACCAGCCACTCCTTGGAAGCTGTATGGGGCAGTTCTACCCTGCCCTACAGGGTCACTGTGAGTCAGAATGGGCACAACGGCAACAGGTTTGGTTTTTGTGGGTTTTGTTTTCATAATACACTTGAGGACCAACCCTAGTGTTTAGCAAGTAGGGGTTGGTTCAATAAATTATGTATATCCACATAATAGACTATTATGTCATCATTAAAGTTACATAGGATTATATCTATTGACATGAAAATATGCTTACAAGATCAGGTTAAATGAAAAAATAAAGTTCACATATTTTTGTACATGGATATTAAACTAGCTTTGGCAGGTAGAGATCTGGATTTAAAAAATAATTGTTTTTTCACGTTTGTAGTTTTTCATGTTTTGCTGTTGAATAAACACTGATTTTTTTTAACAAGAAGAAAAAGTTATTTTTAATTATAAGGATAATCTTAGAAAAAAGACCACAAGGCACTAAAGAGAATTTTACGCTACTTTAATAAATAATTAATAAAGAATCCAGAAAATTTTTTTTTAAAAGTTTAGAGAAGCAGTAAAATGAGGCCAAGAAATAATAATGAATGTCTTTAATTACCCAAACTTAGATTGACAGAATATTTTGTTGGTTTAAGAGTGGGAGGGGAGATTTTCACAAAGGACAAAGGACTGTTTCCTAGAACAGGCATTCACAAGCAAAAAAAAAAAAAAAAATGCACTCTTTTGACTATTGCATTAAAGAGCTGATTCAGAAGGTAATGGTAAATGAGTCTGAAACCAATTAAAAAGATTCTTTACTAAAAGGAAAAAAGCTAATCTGATTGTTGTTAGGACTTCTAAGTATTTAAATTGTGTAGAGAAGAAAAATAAATTCAGGGATCAAAAAAAAAAAAATGTATGAGCTATTTAAAGATTTTTGCTTTGACCCCTCAGTAGACTTGCATAGTGGAATCCCCGTGTTTGTGAGCTTTTCTCAGAGTCCAAGTGGCTAACTGTGGGGTTCTGACCCACCAGCTAAAATGTGTGTGGATCTGTGTATACAGGCGGGACATTGCAAGAGGGACATTAAGGCTATATAATGTATACATTGATGATACTGCACTATTAGTTACAACTCGGGAAGAGGGGAGGGAGTATGTTTTACTGTCTGTGTCTTTTCTAAAGCAAAGACGGCCATCAATACTGTCAACTGAAAGGGACAGTAAACATCATCTTCCCTTTGCCTAATGATATCAGGTCCCTTCCTCTGGCACTCCATGTATTGTTCAGATGCCAGAACTACAGGAGAAGCATACTGAAGTTAGGGAAAGGCCCAAAGAAAGGCTCCTAAGTGGATTGGAGGGATAGCCACATGAAGAAAGAAGGTGGATAGGGAAGGAGTAAGAAAAGGAGGCTAGAGTGGATGTTAATAAATGTTAGATTTCTTCTCAGGTAACAGTAATTGTGCTGGGCCTTTTCACAGGTTACCACATTAAATCTTCATAGCTCACATATGTGGCAAGATGTTCTTGTTATTAGGTGCCATCATGTCAGTTTCAACTCACAGCAACCATATATATAATGGAACAAAACACTGCCTGGCCCTGTGCCATCCTCACGGTCACTGTTATGCTTGAATCTATCATTGCAGCCACTGTGTTAATCCATCTCCTTGAGGATCTTCCTCATTTTCACTGACCGTCTACTTTACCAAGCATGATGTCCTTTTCCAGGGAGCGGTCCCTCCTGATAACATGTACAAAGTAATTGAGACAAAGTCCCGCCATCCTCACTTCCAAGGAGCATTCTGGCTGTGCTTGTTCCAAGACAGATTTGTTCATTCTTCCAGCAGCCCATGGTATTATTCAGTATTCTTCACTAACTCCATAATTCAAAGCCCTCAATTCTTCTTCCGTGTTCCATATTCATTGTCCACCTTTCACATGCCTATGAGGCAATTGGAAATACCATGGCTTGGGTCAGGTCCGCTTCAGTCCTCAAAAGTGACACCTTTGCTTTTTAACACTTTAAAGAGGTCTTTTGCAGCAGATTCACCCAATATGATACATCATTTGATTTCTTGGCTGCTGCTTCCATGGGTGTTGGCTGTGGATCCAAGTAAAATGAAATTCTTGACAACTTCCATCTTTTCTCTGTTTATCATGATGTTGTTTATTGGTCCAGTTGTGAGGATTTTGCTTTTCTTTACGTTGAGGTGCAATCCATACTGAAGGCTATAGTATGTGCCCTTCACTAGTAAGTGCTTCAAGTCCTCTTCTCTTTTGGCAAGCAAAGCTGTGTCATCTGCATATCACAGGTTGTTAATGAGTCTTCGTCCAATCCTGATGCCCCGTTCTTCTTCATATAGTCTAGCTTCTTGGATTATTTGCTCAGCATACAGATTGAATAAGTATGGTGAAAGGACGAAACTTTCTTGATTCTAAACCATGCTATATCCCCTTGATCTGTTCAAATGACCACCTCTTTTTCTATGTACAAGTTCGTCACGAGTACAATTAAGTGTTCAGGAATTCCCATTCTCACAATGTTATCCATAATTAGTTATGATCCACACAGCCGAATGCCTTTACATAGTGAATATTCTGGTATTCTCTGCTTTCAGCCAAGATCCATCTGACATCAGCAATGATATCCCTCCTTCCATGTCTTCTTCTGAATCTGGCTTGAATTTCTGGCAGTTTTCTGTCGAAGTACTGCTGCAGCTGCTTTTGAATGATTTTCAGCATAATTTTACTTGTATATGATATTATTTGATAATTTCTGCATTCTGTTGGACCACCTTTTTTGGAATGGGTATAAATATGGATCTTTTCCAGTCAGTTGGCCAGGCAGCTGTCCTCCAAATTTCTTGGTATAGATGACGGAGCACTTCTAGTGCTGCATCCATTTGTTGAAACATCTCAATTGATATTCAGTCAATTCCTGGAGCCTTGTTTTTTGTCAATGTCTTCAGTGCACCTTGGACTTCTTCCGTACCATTGGTTCCTGATCATGTGCTACTTCATGAAATGGTTGAAAGTCGACCAGTTGTTTTTGGTATAGCGACTCTGTGTATTTCCTCTATCTTCTTTTGATGCTTCCTGTGTCGTTTAATATTTCCCCCATAGAATCCTTCACTATTGCAACTCGAGGCTTGAATTTTTTCATTAATTCTTGGAGCATGAGAAATGCCGAGCGTGTTCTTTCCTTTTGGTTTTCTAACTCCAGGTCTTTGCTCATTTCATTATAACACTTTACTTTGTCTTTTTGAGCTGCCCTTTGAAATCTTCTGTTCAGCAACTTTACTCATCATTTCTTCCATTCTTTTTAGCTACTCCATGTTCAAGAGCAAGTTTCAGAGTCTCTTCTGACATCTTTTTTGGTCTTTTCTGTCTTTATAATGACCTCTTGCTTTCTTCATGTATGATGTCCTTGATATCATTCCACAACTTGTCTGGTCTTCAGTCATTAGTGTTCAATGAATCATCAAATCTATTCCTGAGGCGGTCTCTAAATTCAAGTAGGATATACTCAAGGTCATCTTTTGGGTCTAGTGGACTTGCTTTAATTTTCTTCAACTTCAACTTGAATTTGAATATGAGCAATTTATGGTCTGTTCCGTATTCGGTCCCTGGCCTTGTTCAGACTGATGATACTGAGCTTCTGTCTCTTTCCAAAATGTAGTCGAGATGATTCCTGTGTATTCTGTCTAGCGAGGTCTACGTGTATAATCACCGCTTATGTTGCTGAAAGAAGGTCTTTGCAATGAAGAAGTTGTTGGTCTTACAAAATTCTGTCATGAGATCTCTGGCCTTGTTTCTATCATGAAGGCCCTATTTTCCAACTACCAATCCTTCTTTGTGTTCAACTTTTGCATTCCAATTGCCAGTAATTATCAATGCATCTTGACTACATGTTGGATCAATTTCAGCCTGCAGAAGCTGTTAAAAATCTTCACTTTCTTCACCTTTGGCCTTAGAGGTTGGTACGTAAATTTGAATAATAGTCCTATTAACTGGTCTTCCTTGCAGGCGTATTGGTATTATCCTATCATTGATGGTGTTGTACCTCATTATAGATCTTTAAGTGTTCTTTTTGTCAAAGAATGCCATTTCTCTTCAATTTGTCATTCCCAGAATAGTAGACCATATAATTGTCTGATTCAGGATAGCCAAGGCCAGTCCATTTCAGCTGTCCAATGCCTAAGTTAGCTATGTTTATGCATTTCATTTCATTTTTGATGACTTCCAATTTTCCTAGATTCATACTTTGTACATTCCATGTCTGATTATTAATGGATTTTTGAAGCTGTTTCTCTTCATTTTAAGTCATGCCACACCAGCAAATGAAGGTCCTGAAACCTTGACTTCATCCACACCATTAAGGTCAATTCTAATTTGAGGAGGAAGCTCTTCACCAGCCACATTTTGTGTGCCTTCCAATCTGAGGGGTTCATTTTCCAGCACTTTATTAGACAAAGTTTCATTCCTATTCATAATGTTTTCACTGGCCCATTTTTTCAGAAGTAGACCACTAGATCTTTCTTCCCAGTCTATCTTAGTTTGGAAGCTCTGCTGAAACCTGTCCACCAAGGGTGACCCTGGGCGTATTTGAAATACCAATGGCAAAGCTTCCATATCACAACAGCATGAAAGCCACCACAATATGACAAACTGACAGACCCCTGGTGGTGTGGAAAGGTAAACTTGATATATTAGCCCAATTTTCATTGTTCTCATTTCATTGAGAAAATGTAGTATATCCCAGACTGTCCCTTTCTAGCTTAAGGAGAGTTATTTAACTTTTCCGTGTTTAAGATGCCTCACTTATATCATAGATCTAATAATCAGCATATGAGGTGTTATGATAATAAAGTGAATTAACCCCAGTAAAGTGTTTAGGACAGCGCCTATCCCACAGAAAGTATGCAATCAATGAGAATAATTGTAATGATTAAATAACTTGCCCTAGGTCGCAGATTAGTCGATGTGTCTGAATGCAGGCCTTTTCTGTCTACTATGCTACTTCTCAGAGAAGGTATTTGTCTGAAATCTCTGTCCTTGTTTGGTAAAATCTGGGTAATCTAGAATGAGGTAGCCATTTGATTTTGAGTAATTTAGTTTTGGCTAATTCTCTCCCTTTCTCTCCTGTTATGTGTTTTAATTATGCCCCCCAAAAGATCTGTTGAAGTCCTAACCCCAGTTATCTGTTAATGTAACCGTATTTGGAAACAGGGTCTTTGCGGACTTAATTAGTTAATAGGAGGTCATATTGGAGTAGGGTGGCACCTAATCCAACCAGACGGGGGTTCTTATAAAAAGAGAAGAGACACAGAGAGACACACACACACACAGAGGGAAGATGGCCATGCGAAGATGGAGGCAGAGATTAGAGTTATGTTGCCACAATCCAAGGAACACCTGGGGCTACCAGAAGCTGAAAGAAGCAAGGAGGCCTCCTCTGTTAGAGGATGCAGATGGAACATGGTCCTGCAGATACCCTGCATTTGGATTGCTAGGCTACAGAACTGTAACATAATAAATGCCTATTATTTTAAGCCATTCAGTTTGGTAATTTGTAATCGCAGCCCTTGAAAACTAATAAATGCCCCTTCCCCCCCAAAAATGACTACTTCACATAGTAATTAATAAGCTGAGGGAGGTCAGTCAGGTTGGGTCTCTTATAGTCACTCTTGAACATGAATAGATGCCTGCGTTTACAATGCATCTGACTCAGCTATATTCCCAAATTCCTATGTTTTCACACATCAGAGTATCTGCTGGTCATGAAAAAAAAGAACATTTCCTTTTTCTGAGCCTTGAGCTGACAGAAAAGCAAGAACAGAGCTAAGATGTTCCTATCACAGTTTGTTTTTAACAGGGCTTCAAATTGGTTCGAACTGGCTCAGTCATGGCTGACAAAGTGAAACTGGAACAAACCTGAATTTTTACAAATTGGGTGATCTGGAACAATAGCCGAAATGGGAAAAATTACGGTTGAAGCCATAGAATGGGAGACTTGGAATAGGCATAGTGATCCCTTTCAGGAGCCTGATGTGTGAGATTGGATTATTGGCAGGACTGTGGAGAGAGGAACACATTCCAAGCAGTGGAGCCGGCTGCCGTCTTTGAGCAGGGCGCCATTGTTTCCTGCTCTGCTCAAAATCTGGTTGATGAGAGATTTGGTTGCATTGCAACATGTACCCTGCCCTGGTTTGCTAAGGAAATTAGGCTTCTAGCAGGACTTCAACCTGTAATTTTTCCCATTCTGTTACTGTTCCAGTTTACCCAAATTAAAAAAAAAAATTGGCTCTGTTCTGGTTTCGCTTCCTCAACCCTGACTGAACCAGAAATAATTGGTTCGAAGCCCTGGTTTTTAACTTAAATGTGTACTGGAAGGAAGTGCCAAACTCAGAGAAGACTTAACTAAGGCACACTTAGAGGCTTATCATAGAAGGCTCAAAAAGGTACTTTTCTTAAGAGAAAAATATGAACCTAATGTATCCAGTGCTGTTGCAACTTGTCCTCTGATGTTGGCTGTGAGTCAGATACAGATTAAAGCTGCACTGTAGCAATTATTATGCCAGCATTACCTTTTCCTCCATATTAGAAATCAAATCAAAAGACTTTAAAAAATTCTAAATTTATTTTTGTTTCACGACAGGGATGAAAAAATTAATGTTTAACAAGAGAAAATAAAAGCTTGAGGTAATTTAGAAGGTCATAAGCATCCCTATTGACAGAGTTCCAGGAAAAATAAAATAAAATATTTGTACTCAAGAAACATACATCTCAGAGACAAAAACTATTTTGGAAGGAAGCAAACCTCAATGGGCCAAAGAAACTGAACCTTTGCCTGAAACAGAGACTGTCACCAAGTCACTGAAGACACTGTGCTTCGGTTTTCTTATTAGAAATAGGGCATACAAAATTCTGTTAAACCTTACATTATCTATTTAACTTGATTTAAATCATTGTGTTTTGAGGTTTCAAAATATGATTGGCACTTTGATAGCGCTTCACTAATTCATAATAGTGTTTTAAAGTACTAGACAAAATTACCTGGTGAACAAAGGGAAATTAAATACTTTCCCTTCTTGTATTTGAACTAAGGATTAAATATGGACACATCCTCTTTCATCTTTAATTCCGTATCTCATGGGAAACCAATACAAAATTATTTGATATGCAGAAAAAGAGAATCTACCTTCACTCTTGCCAGAGAATTGTAGATTCTCAAATTTAGAAGAGGCTGTAGAAGTCAGGCAGGACACCCTGTAGGCCTTCCATTTAAACAAAGTGAAAACTGACCCACAGTTCTAGGGAAAAATGTCATATTGGCCTATCCTGCCTTACAACTTTTAGATGAAAGAGTTTTTTTTAAAGCCCTTATTTAAATTATCATCTACTGCTGCATAAGTTGTAGCATCTTAACCATAAACTCTTCTGTAAGCTAAACTAGGTAAGTGGTGACAAAACATATGGGAAAATTATTGTGCTTTACATTTTCCCTTAATCTAGGTATAGATAAATATGCCAAGAAAAAGTCAGTAATTCAAGATACAAAGCAATGAGAGGCCCTGACCATGATGCTAAATCAATGAAATATGTATTAAATACCTTCTGGGTCAAGTCATAGTACTGTGTGCTTCAGGAAAATAAAGTATGATATATGTTTTGCCTCCAGGAGGATTTTCACAGTGAGTCTTAGTGTCTTATAGAGACCAAAGCCTTTTTGAAGAGGTTGAGGAGTCACCAGTGGGGCAAAGGGAAGCCCAAGAAGGCAGTATAAAACCAAGACCTAGTTCCCTGCTTTAATCAAGCACCTTTTTGGGGGGTTGGGTGGTCCTCCTCCTATTTTACTTGAAAAAAAGATTCCATTGCTTTAAAAAAAAAAGTTTGAAGAACAGCTAATGTATTTATTTCAGAGATGAGAAAATTTATTACCAAATATTATCATCCCACGGACATTTTTTGCCTTCACTTTGACTATTTTCCTTTTATGTGAGGCCATCATACTTTACTCAAAAGAAAAGAATTTTATTTCCTTAGCAAAATTTTAAATAGCCTCTTGAATGGGTTTAGTTATGGCCATTGCTCTTCCTGTGGGTTACTTGATGAAACCTATACTGTTACTGCCTCTTGGTTTGGATTTGTTTTGGAATGCAAGTCCAATAAATTTAATTTTCTTTTTGCTAATTAAAATTAGATTTCTGTTCAGCTGACAAGAATTTACTAAGTTCCTAGCATGGATTCAGAATAGAATGTCATATCAAGGGCAGGTAAGGATAGGTTTGGATATATAATAAGGCAAAAAGGATGCTGCCCGTGAGGAGTTTAAAGTCTAGTTGGGCAGACAAAATGAAGACCCAAGAAGTCACAATGAATAACAGGGAGTTCTTTAGGGAAAAATTTCTGCTCTCCAGCTAACCTGCATGAAGTAAGGATGATTTAATAGAGTGTAGTCTGGATAAGATGGAAGGAAATAATAAGCCATGTGAAAGAGAAATGAAAGCTCCAGCTTTTTAGGGTCTTCTCAACATCACAAACAAAATGTTAAGTAAGGAGAAAAACTGGTATGTTCGAAGGACTTTGCTGCCAAGGGGCTTGGTATTTCCATAATGGTGGGGAAGGAGAGACATCTCTGATTTCCATAGTATTTTGTAATTAATTTGGTGCTTTTATGGAAAATTAATTGGTTTTTTGATAATGAAATAGAAAGAAATATTCAGACTCTGGCATATTAAAAGAAATTCTCTTTAATAGACCCAGTGTCAGCCTGATAATGTGGTCTTGCTCCCTCAGGTGCTCAGATGTCGTTCCGGGGTAGCCCGAGAAAGCCTCTGTGGCTTAACAGTTAAGCAAGCTTCTCCTTTGCAACTAAAGCTAAGCAGATTAATTAAAACTTAAAAGCATTATGATTTAGTTATGAATAACAGTTTGCAGTGATAGAGCTCCCTGTCTATAATTCACCATAACAAAATGACACTTGGGCTGGCTGCTGCTATAATTAGCTTTTGATATACTATTTCTTGGAAATTTCTCACCAGCCACAGCCTGTGTGTTTCCAGATGTCCTGCACATACTTAAAAATGGTAAACATTAATTTATAGGGATGACAGCTGTGGATCAAGTTTGAGGTTGATTGATAATTCCTTATTCAAATGTGTGCCTAGGCAGCTTCATTTGTCATCTCCTAGTGAAACAGAAAGCCATTCTACCACATTCCTAGTTAATATTTCATTTTTTTTCATAAATTATCTGTAAAAGAAAAAGCAATAGAATTTAGACCTTTCTCCACCATATGGCATGGAATATTAAAGGAGCTGAGGGTTTTAAAAAATTATTTTGCAGCCAGAAGCGTTGTGATTTGTTAACCCGACACCTTGTATTTGCATAGTATTAAGCACACAGTGGGCTCTCAATAAATGTTGTCTGCTGACTGCGAGAAGCTCAAAACTCTTTCTAGATGACAGACCCTGTTCCTCCAAGTAGCCTTTTCATTTTATAAATTAGGAAATAGCAGATTTAGAAATTTTCATACGAGGTAATAATGTGATTCATCTCTAAGTAACACTCAACTCGGAAAGTACAGAAAATGACCTGGGCTCAGAGAAAACGTGTTATCCCTGATTTCTTGGGCTAGACTCAAAGCACTTATCTTAACCAAGCTTCCTTTTTCTCTGACTCCCTTTACGGAGCCAAAAGAGACTCTTTAAACACATAGAAGTCCAGTCTTTAGCAAATTGTCTAAAAGGCACCAAATTAGTTGATTTAAGTTTCTACTAAACTGAGTGATTTTTGTTTTGTTTTGTTTTGAAATGACTATTTGTACACGATTTTGGTACTTTGGGAACACAATTATCTTCAGAATGCCTGAGTCCCTGCTATGAAAACATAGGCTGGAATTACATGACAGTAAAAACTCTCATCAGTGCAATAAATATGCAATTTTCTTGAAGAATTGCAACTTACAAAAAATGTATAAAAAGTAAACTAGCTATTGGGTTTCATGCAAATATATGAAAAATGACCAATTTTGGACCAAACTAGGGAGTTTTAGGGCTGTCTAACTAGGTACTTTTTAACTAGGTACTAGGAGCCCTGGTAGCAAAATAGTTAAGAGCTTGATTGCTAACCAAAAGGTGGGACATTGGAATCCACCAGTCACTCCTTGGAAACCCTATGGGACAGTTCTACTCAGTCCTATAGGGTCACTATGAGTTGGATTCGACTCAACGGGAATGTTTTTTTGTTTTTTTTTAACCAGCTACTGAACCTATGTTACTGTACTCTGATTTATTCAAACAAAAACTAGATCCTCTTTTTGAGGCTAGGAACCAGTTGAGGTTTAAGAAAATGTCTGGCTTCCTGGAAACAAGGAATGTTTGTCATTTACATTTTATAGTCACTTAATAATCATGAGTCTGTTATTCTATAAAGCATCCCTGTAAGCCAGAAAATGTTACTTCAGTGGGTCTATATGCAAAATGAGGAAATTAAGACAAAGAATTTTGGTGACTTGCCTAAGGTCAAACATGAATTTGCAAGTAAACAAAGAATACAAGTCAGTGAGTTTTTTTTTTTTTTTTAAAGTTAAAGTCAATGTATTTTAATATAGGTGTTGACTTATCATTAAATTTTTATGCTTCTGTCTACCAAATGCTCATTGTATTCTGAGTCTTTGACCATGCTACATAGCAGGTTTTCATTAGATCTTAGACAAGGGGGCAGGACAGATTGTCATGAATTCATAAAGTATGTGCATGTGTTTGGGCAGGTTGTGACCTCAGCTCAGATGGATGGTCAAATTGGTGCCCATGATTGGGAAGTAAAGGTTGACAGAGGAAAGGACTAGTTAACTCTTAGCCTGCATGGTGATGGCAATACTGGGACAAAAGGGCAAGAACAGCATTTTAATATTTGTTGTGTGTAATATAGAAGTATTGGTAATCGTGAGAGTATTTTATTTTATAAATATTCAAGATTTCTAAAAGAATCAGTGATAAATTCTAAAACCAATGTAAAATAAAAGAATAAAACACAAAAACCTATTGTAGTTTATCAAGTAAAAACAAAATTTATAAAAATTTAAATGGTAAACCTATATTGTTCCAATCAAACTCATTAGCAGCCAAAATTAATAAAAATAAAAGGAACCCTGGTGGCCCCCACTGGTTAATAAGCACTTGGCTGCTAACTGAAAAATTTGTGGTTTGAACCCACCCAGTGGCTCTGAGGGAGAAAAGGCCTGGCAATCTGCTTCCATAAAAACTGTTGTTGTTACAGCCTTGGAAAGCCTATGGGGCAATTATACTCCATCACATTGGGTTGCTATGAGTCAAAATCTACTTGATGGCGTCCAACAACAGTTGCAAAATTAATAAAATAAGTCATTATATAAAAACAAACTAAACACAAAATACAAATAAAAAATTTATCTTGAAAATGAAAAATAAAATAACATTTGATCTTTTAAATTAAATATTGCAATCCTAAAAAACAAAATGTATTACTGATATTACCACTGAGTGGTAAGTGTGCTTTTGGGAAGACTTTTCTAGCTGCAGAAGCATGTTTTCTGACTCTACGTTAGTTATAACAACATTAGTATTAAACTAACTGCAATAATTTTCTTTACTTCAGTTTTATACTCTTATCTCTTGTTCATCCATGAGAACTTTTTGGACAATTCCTTTTTGGAAGGGAGTGGGGGCAATAATCTTTTTTTTTTTTTTTTTTTTACTTTTTTTAGATGAAGGTTTACAGAACAAACCAGCTTCTCATTAAAAAGTTAGTACACATATTGTTTTATGACGTTAGTTAATAACCCCACGACATGTCAACACTCTCCCTTCTCAACCTTGGGTTCTGTATTACCAGCTTTGCTGTTTCCTCATGCCTTCTAGTCCCTGCTCCTGGGCTGGTGTGCGCCTTTAGTCTCGTTTTGTTTTATGGGCCTGTCTAATCTTTGGCTAAAGTGTGAACCTCAGGAATGACTTCATTACTGAGCTAAAAGGGTTTCTGGGGGCCATATTCTCGGGTTTTCTCCAGCCTCTGCCCGGCCAGTAAATATGGTCTTTTTTTGTGAGTTAGAATTTTGTTCTACATTTTTCTCCAGCTCTTTCCAGGACCCTTTATTGTGATCTCTGTCAGAGCAGTCAGTGGTGGTAGCTGGGCACCATCTAGTTGTACTGCTCTCAGCCTGGTGGAGGCCGTGGTAGTTGTGGTCCATTAGTCCTTTGGACTAATCTTTCCCTTATATCTTTAGTTTTCTTCATTCGCCCTTGTTCCCGAAGGGGTGAGACCAGTGGAGATGGCCAGATGGCCACTCACAGGATTTTTAAGACCCCAGATGCTACTCACCAAAGTAGAATGTAGAACATTTTCTTTATAAACTATGTTATGCCAGCTGAGCTAGATGTTCCCTGAGACCATGGTCCCCACAGCCCTCAACCCAGTAATTCGGTCCCTCAGGGAGTTTGGATGTATCTATGGAATTTCCATGACCTTGCCTTGTACAAGTTGTGCTGGATTCCCCAGTGTTGTGTGCTGTCTTACCCTTCACAAAAGTTACCACTTATCTATTGTCTGTTTAGCATTTTTCCATCCCCACCTCTACCCTCCCTCATAACCATCAAAGAATGTTTCTTTTTGTGTGTAAACTTTTTCATGAGTTTTTATAATAGCGATCTCATACAGTATTTGTCCTTTTGTGATTTACTTATTTCACTCAGCATAATGCCCTCCAGATTCATCCATGTTGTGAGATGCTTCACAGATTCATCATTGTCCTTTATCACTGCGTAGTACTCCATTGTGTGCATGTACCAGTTTGTTTACACATTCATCTGTTGATGGGCACCTAGGTTGTTTCAATCTTTTTGCTATTGTGACCAATATTGCACTGAACATAGTTGTGCATGTCTATTCGTGTGACAGCTCTTATTTCGCTAGGATATATTCCTAGAGTGGGATTGCTGGGTCGCATGGTATTTCTATTTCTAGCTTTTTAAGAAAGCTCCATATCACTTTCCAAAATGGTTATACCATATTGCATTCCCACCAGCAGTGCATAAGAGTTCCAATCTCCCCGCAGCCTCTCCAACATGTGTTATTTTCTGTTTTTTGATTCACGCCAGTAATGGAATGAGACGGTGTCTCATTGTGGTTTTGATTTGCATTTCTCTAATAGCTAGTAACCTAGAGCATTTCCTCATGTGTCTGTTAGCTGCTTGAATGTCTTCTTTGGTGAAATGTCTGTTCATTTTCTTTTCCCATTTTTTAATTGGATTATTTGTCTTTTTGTTGTAGAAGTGTTGGATTTTCCTGTAGATTTTAGAAATCAGAGCTTTGTCTGATTTGTAATAGCCAAAAAATTTTTCCCAATCTGTAGGTTCTCTTTTTACCCTTTTGGTGAAGTCTTTTCATGAGCACAAGTGTTTAATTTTTAGAAGATCCCAGTTATCTAGCTTGTCTTCTGGAATTTGTGTATTTGTTAGTTATGTTTTGTATTTTCTTAATGCCGTGTATTAGGGTCTCTAGCATTGATCCTATTTTTTCTTCTAAGATCTTTATAGTTTTTGGTTTTATATTTAGATCTTTGATCCATTTTGAATTAGTTCTTGTGGATGGTGTGAGATACGGATCCTGTTTCATTTTTTTGCAGAGACCCAGTTTGCCAGCATCATTTGTTAGAAAGACTGTCTTTTTTCCCAGTTGATGGTCTTTGGGCCCTTGTCAAAGATCAGCTGATCATAGGTGGATGGATTAACATCTGGGTTCTTAATTCTGTTCCATTGGTCAATATATCTGTCCTTGTACCAGTACCAGGCTATTTGACTACTATAGCTGTATAGTAGGTTCTGAGGCCAGGTAGTGTGAGTCCTCCTGCTTTATTCTTCTTCAGTAGTGCTTTGCTTATCTGGGGTCTCTTTCCTTTCCATATAAAGTTAATGATTAGTTTTTCCATCTCTCTAAAGAATGTTATTGGTATCTGGATCTGGATTGCATCATATCTGTAGATTGCTTTGGGTAGAATTGTCATTTTCACAATGTTGAGTATACCTATCCACGAGCATGGTATGTTTTTCCATTTATGTGGCTGTCTTTTGTTTTTTTTGTGTTAGTGTTTTGTAGTTTTCTTTGTATAGGGCTTTCACATCCCTGGTTAGATTTATTCCTAAGAATTTTATTTTTGTAGGGCTATTCTAAATGGTATTGTTTTCCTGATTTCCTTTTCGTTGTTCTCTTTATTGGTGTATGGGAATCCAACTGATTTTTGTAAGTTTATCTTGTACCCTGCAACTCTGCTAATTCCATTAGTTCCAGTAGTTTTCTCATGGAGTCTTTTGGGTTTTTGATGTATAATATCATATCATCTGCAAATAGGGACAGTTTTACTTCTTTGTTACCAATTTAGATGCCCTTTATTTCTTTTTCTTGCCTCATTACTGTGGCTAGGACTTCCAGCACAATGTTAAATAGGAATGGTGACAAAGGGCATACTTGCCTTGTTCTTGTTCTCAAGGGGAATCTTTTCAGCCTCTCTCCATTAAGAATGATGTTGGCTGTTGGTTTTGTATAGATGCCCTTTACTTTGTTGAGGGATTTCCCTTCTATATCTATTGTATTGAGAGTTTTTATCAGAATGGGTGTTGGGCTTTGTCCAATGCCTTTTCTGTTTTGAAATAATCTTTTTTTCTTGATAGAAATCACAGAAGAAATGGCCTGGAATTCTGCATCCATTAAGATTACAGACAAGAAAACCCTATGGAGCAGTTCTACTGTGTAATGCATAGAGTCACCATGAGTGGGAATCCATTCAAGGGCAACTAATAATAACAACAATTATTTAGATTTTTCTTCCCAACTGAAGCCTTCAGTTATCTACTTTAGTCTTTATTTTCTTCAGCTTTGTCATGTACTGATGAAAATCCTAAAGCTATGTTACTTATATCAATTTCAGCAGTCATGTTTCTTGTGTGTTTTTTGCAAAAGTTTGAACTAGAGTAAGAATTATTATGTAATAGGCTCTTTGCTTTATTGATTCTCTTTTTCTCCCTCTTCTTAAGAGTTATGGTTTTAGAGAAAATTTTCCAAATCAGGGTATCATAGTCCGATTCAAAATGTTGGTGATTGTGTGTGTACACACACACACATACACATATACACAAACATATGGATATGCATATCTATAATTAAAGGAGCCCTGGTGTCAAAGTATTTATGCGCTCAGCTGCTAACTGAAAAGTTGGTGGCTTGAACGCACCAGTGGCTATGCAGGAGAAAAGACTTGGTCATCCACTCCAGTAAGGATTACAGCCTAGGAAACTCTGTGGGGGCAGTTCTAATCTGTCATATAGGGTCTCTATGAGTCAGAATAGACTCAACAGCATATGACAACAACTTATAGATATATAGACAGATACAGATATTTATATAGATGTGTCATGATATACGTGATTCAGATTTCAGAGTTTTAATCCCTCTACAACTATTACATCAATAAAATTTCTGTCATTTCCACACTTCAAAAACCACCCTATACCAAGTAATTTGATATTGTGGACAACACTCTCTGCTACCACTCACAATGTCACAATGTCCTGTTGATCAACAGGGCTCTAGGAAAACATTCTTTCCAACTTACTGCTAGGAGAAGTTGTGCTGCTTCTTAGTAGTTGCTGAAATGGTGACAATATTCTGAACTTTGAAATATGCCACCTTTATTGCATTGGCCACTGCAACTCAGAACCAATCTGCCATCCGTCTTAATAATTATACGTGAGTGTTTGCATATACACATGAGATATTAATTTTATCTCATTTCAATTTTCTCTACCCTAATTTCTCCTCTGCCTCTTGTCTTTTTTTCCTATGATTCTGTATGCATTTTTTATCTGCTTCATGTGTTTTTTGAGAAAACAAAGCAAAATCGATAAAAAATGAAATAACTAAGGAACTGGAAAAGAAAATTAGTAAAGGAGGAGGGAGGAAATACAAGAAAACAAACAAAATCTGTAATAGATTAAATGATTTTACAATTAATTTGTATGGTATGAGCAGCTAAGCAAAGTTTTACAGACCACTACTTCCCTATTGTTATGGACTGAATTATGTCCCCAAAAAACATGTGTTGTAAATCCTAACCTCTACACCTGTGGTTATAATTCCATCTGGGAATGGGTTGTCTTTGTTATGCTAATGAGACAGAATTAGAGTAGGGTATCTTGAGTCAATCTGTTATAAAATATAAAAAGAGCACATTAGGACAAGCAAGCAAGCAGAGATGAGGGATGGTTGATGCCAAGCCACATGGAGATCTCCAAAGTACCAGGAAACAGAAGCTGAAGAAGAGACAAGGACATTCCTCCAAGAAGTGACAGAGAGAGAGAGCCTTCTGTTAGAGCCAGAGCCCTGAATTCAGACTTCTAGCCTCCTAAACTTTGAGAAAATAAATTTCTGTTTGTTAAAGCCATCTGCTTATAGAATTTTTGTTATGGCAGCACTAGATATCTAAGACAGTATTTGGTACAAAAAGAGTGGGGTGCTGCTCTAACAAATACCTAAAATGTGGAAGTGGTTTTGGAATTGGATGATGGGTAGAGGTTGGAAGAATTTTAAAGTGCCTAATAATAAAAGCTTTTTTTAAAAATAATAAAAGCTTAGGTTGCCTTGAAGAGACTATTGGAAGAACTACAGACATCAAAGGCAATTCTGGTGAGGGCTCAGAAGGAAGTGAAGAGAGCTGTAGAGAAAGTCTCTGTCATCTTAGAGAATGCATATAGCATAGAATGTTGCTAGAAATGTGGATGTTATATGTGTTGCCGGTGAGGCTTTAAAAGAAAATGATGATCATGTGATTGGACAATGGAGGAAAGGCAATGCTTTTTATGAAAGCAGCAAAGGACTTGTCTGAATTGTGTTCAAATGTTTAGTGGAAGGTAGAACTTGTAAGTGATGAACTTGTACATCTGGCTAAGGAAATTTCTAAGCAATATCTTAAAGGGGCTGCGTGGTTTCTCTCTGCCACTTACAGTAAAATGTGAGGGAAGAGAGATGTACTTAAAAATGAACTGTGCAAAACGAAAACAGAACTTAAAGATACGGAGAATTCTGTTGTATAAACTAAGGACATGTGTCCTAGAATTTTCACCAAGGATGTGACTATGCAATGTTTTCTTGTGTAGCTTGTGACTGATGGATCTAACCAACCACCACAGCAAAAACCCATTAGCTTCAGCTGAAGAGGACAGAGAATGAATGAAAGGAAAGAGCACTATCTGCCTCTTGGAATTCTATAGGCAGGAAACAGGCCAAAGGAGCTACATTTGTTGTCTTCCAAGAAAATAAAAGAACTATCCATGGAGTGGCTCAGAGACCAGCAGAACTGCTGGAAAGTATGGGAGGCAGGGCCTTCTCAGTTTCAAAAGAGGGGCCACAGCCTTCTAGGTTTCACAGAGTCAGGTCTTCAGTAAATTGGCTCCAGAGTGTGGGGCTGCTGTTAAAGTGTGCCAGGGGGACGGAACCACTACCCAAAGCTGAAGGAGCAAGGCTGCCATGCCCAAGAGATAGAAGAATGGGGACTGCCAGGGCCAAAGAGTTAGAGTTACCTACCACTGAGATGGACTAGGAGAATGGGGCCTCCTAAAGCTGAGGGGGCAGAGTTGCCAACCCAGAGGGCCTGGAAAGTGGAGCTGAAGCTCAGGGCCAAGAGGCCTCCACCCAGAATCCAGAGGGTGTAGCTAACACCCAGATTGTCTCAGAGAACAGAGGATTATTTTCAAGCCTTAACAGCTTATGTAATGTGTTCTGTTGTGTTCTGGGCTTTCTGGGTGCCTGTTATCCCTTCTTTTCCTCCAATATGTTCCATTTTTTAATGAAATGTCTACTGTGTGTCCATTCCACCGTTGTACTTTGGAAACAGATAACTTGAATCTAGATTTCACAGGTTCACAGATGAAGAGGAATTTTGCCCCAGGATGGAATATGCCTAAAGTCTCACCCGTATTTGATTTAGATGATTCAGAAGATGAGATTTTGGAGTTGATTTAAGACTTTTGGGATGAGTGATGGGGTGAAAGTGTTTTGCATGTGGCAAGGGCATGAATTTTGGGGGGCCAAAGGGTAGGATGTGATGGATTGAACTATGTCCCACCAAAATATGTGTTATAAATCCTAACCTCTATGCCTGTGGTAGGGAGTCCTGGTGGCACAGTGTTTAAAGTACTCGACTGCTACCCAAAAGGTTGGCAGTTCAAATCCACCAGCTGCTCCTCAGGGGAAAGATGCAGCAATGTGCTTCCATAAAGATTTACAGCCTTGGAAACCCTATGAGGTAGTTCTAGCCTGTTCTACAGGGTCCCTACGAGTCAGAATCAACTGCAAAGCAGTGGGAATTTTTTTTTTTTTTTGGTTTGTGGCTATGGTTATAATCCCATTTGGGAATAGGTTGCCTTTATTATGTTAATGATTCAGGGTTAGTGTAGAATGTGTCCAGAGTCAATCTCTTACAAAAAAGAGCAGATTAGGACAAGCAAACAAGCAGAGATGGGAGAGGACTTATGCCAAGCCACATGGAGATCTCCGAGGAACCAGCAAACAGCAGCTGAAGAGATAAGGAACTTCCCCCAAAACTGACAGAGAAAGCCTTTCCTTAGGGCCAGTGCACTGAATTTGGACTTCTAGCCTCCTAAACTTTGAGAAAGTAGACTTCTGTTTGTTAAGCCATCCACTTGTAGTATTTCTGTTATAGCAGCACTAGGTGACTAAGACACCCATCAGATAAGATATCAGAATAGTTTTTAAATGTTCTGCTTTACTTAGCTCCTTATAAACTTACACTGATTTGAGTCTCATTCATCTTTGAATCTTCTCTGCCTCCCTCAGATGTCTAACACAATCCCTAGAATATAATAGAAACTCAGTGTGTGCTGAATTGAAATACATTACAGATTTCTCAGATTTTCAAGAAGGTACATATTATTTTGGTAGTTATTTAATTTTAGTTATTTTAATTATTGTACCAGAAACATAATAATCAGGTGAAAAAGAAACATAAAGTCCTCCAACGCTTATGGTAGGGGTGGAAGAAGGTTGTGTGGATAATTTTTCTTCTGCACGAAAAGGACACAGCTCTTTCAAATTCAGCAGCTGAGTGGATACATATGCCTTCCAGGCAGAATGTAGCCAGGGTAATGCTACAGATAATGTAATTAATTAACCCGTTTGTAGTTTCAGGATTTCAAACTTCTAGGTAATGGCATTTGTATAGTAATTTCTCTTGGTTTTGCATAAGATCTTTAGTAGAATCACAAAATAAGGTTTGCATTTAAATGTAAATGGTGGAAGTAAGGCAATGAAAGTTATTAAAATGAACGCTTGATAATCTGGATAAAAATGGCTTAGTACAACAAACTGTATCTTTCACGATAGTTTGTATTCAGGAAATCATTGGTGAATGCCCATGGTTGTTTAATTTTTGCTTTGTAATTCCTAGTCTGGTTTGGTTTGATAATCTTTTTTATTTTTTTTTAAATGAATGATGGTTTCAAATTCTTGGGGGAAAATGACCTTATTTTATAGAAGCCAATAAGTTTAAATTTACTTAATCTAGTTATTTTAGAGTATGTTCAAAGTAAATCTATAGCAGGACATAGGCACATAAGGTGTCCATGTGACTAAGTGACTTACTGTGGAATCAGTTGAATGGCAGCCCCAAAAGATATGTCCAAGGAACATAATCCCAGGAACCCATGAATATGACCTAATTTGGTTAAAAAAAAAAAAAGGTCTTCATAGATGTAATTCAGTTAAGAATCTCAAGATAAAAGCAACCTGGATTTATGGTGGGCCCCAAATCAAATGACAGATGTCCCTATAAGAAGAAGAGGGATAGAGACACACAGGAGAAGGCCATGGGAAGATGGAGGCAGACATTGTAGTTCTGTAGCCACAAACCAAGAAATGCCTGGGACCATCAGAAGCTGGAAATGGCAAGGAAGGATTTTCCCCAGAGCCTTTGGAGGCAGTGTGACTTTATTAGCACCTTGATTTTGGACTTCAGGCCTCCAGAACTTTGAGATAATAAATTTCTCTTGTTTTAAGCCACCAAGTTTGTTGTAATTTGTTATAGCAGCCCTAGGAAACACATACACGCTGAAATGAAGGTCATCAAGTCAGCTTGCCATTCTAAGGAGATTCAATGTTGGAATGTCTTTCCATAGATCAAAGTGAGCAGAATGCTAAATGTGTAAAAGAAATAGCCCAGCAAATGGAGGGGACAGATTAAGAAAACAGTGCTAAACCAGATCTATGAGAATTTATTACATTATAAATATTTCTAAAATATGTTAGTCTTCAAAATTAATGATAAAGTTTTATATTTACTACTGAAAATGTCACATAATTAAAAATCCACCTATATGCAAACAAAACAAAAAGAAAAACCTAACTTATTCATATGCTGAATCTGTCCTTTTCACTCCTTCCCGGTCTTTTTCTCTTCTCCCCTTATCCTTTTCCGTTCACTTATAGCTCTAAAAGTTGAACACAACATACATCTAATGCAATTCTTTTGCTATTATATTAGAATTCTACACATTTGGAAAAAGTTTTCTTCTTCCTTCCCCTTAAAAAGTATGTTGTACCTCAACTTTTTTCTTAATTGTTGAAATCAGGAGTATTAATGTGTCCAATATTCATATTGATGGCATTAATAAACCCTTTGCTGTCGAGTCAATTCCAACTCACAGCGACCGTATAGGACAGAGTAGAACTGCCCCATAGGGTTTTCAAGGAGTGTTTGGTGGATTCAAACTGCTGACCTTTTCGTTACCAGCTGTAGCTATTAATCCCTGTGCTACCAGAGCTCCTATTAATAGCAGGTATTTAATTGTGAGGCTTTAAAGAGCTATATTTAAAAAAAAAAAAAAAAAAAGATCTGTAATATAATCTTACCCAAATGTTATTTCAATGCCAATAAAAACCAATGAATAGACTGAATGCTGTAGTAAATAAAACCCTCTTATTTCACTTCTGGGACTGCAGTCCTTGCCTAGAATGAAATCTTTTGCTGAAAGTGAGATTGGTTGCTCCAAAAGAGCTTTAAAAGACAATTTATGATAAAAATAGTCTGTGATAGTCTCATTAGTCAATAAGAACGGAAGAACAGAAGTGGGAGTGACTGTGGAAAACACCAAAATAACACAATGGCAGAAGGTGTGCGGGCAAAACAGGAGGGATGCTTTGTCAAGAGAAAGGGTAGATGTTTCATTCTAGGGGAATTTGGTACTTGAATTAAATAACCTTATTTAGAATGGTGTCCAAGATTTGCTCACATGTAAGCTAATCTTTCTACACCAATGAAGCCTCGAAATTAAGCCAGAGAACAGGACTGTGCTTCTGTATTGACTAGAAAGGCAAAATTGTCAAGATACCCAGAATTGGAGTATTGAGGGTCTTTACAAACATGGGTCAAGACCAGGCTTTGTGAGATAATTGCTTTTTTTTTAGCTAGCATTTGTAATCATTTTCTGGTTGTGTGCCATTTGATCAGATTTTGCATCCTGTAAGTAAGCCTTGAGTTTTGGATAGCTAGCTGTTTAAATAGAGAAGAAAATAATTGAATAACAGTTCTTCTCATGGGTTTATTTGACTTGGGTTATGTCTCTTCACACCTGATATAACACATAGGCTATTTATTTTATATCCATATCCTTAAAGCTAAAGATATCTCTAGAGCTATGGATACAAAATAAACATTTCCATTCCTTTATTTTGTGCTTTCCTTTGGGTATCCTGTTGTGCTGCGGCCTGTGTCAGAGCAGAAGCTTAAGAAGCATGTGGTCCGAATGTGAGGTACCTCTGCACTCCCCTCCCCAGGTGTCTAGTATCCAGCCACAAACCCAGGGGACTTCCAATAAATAGAAATTTACTGCTACAACTGCAGCTACCAGATATAAAGATCAATAGAATAAAAAATCTAGTCCCACCCCAGGCTCCATAGTAATTTTATTTTGATGAAACCCTGGAGCCAGAAAGACAGGTGTATGAGAAGGAATTTACCTGATGGCAAAAGAAACTTGTTGAACACGGAAAAGCTCTCTTAAACATCTTTCGTGGATTAAGTGGGAAGAAATGAGAGATTAAATTTCTCTTAAAATACATGGGAACTTAAAAATGAAACAAAAATGTCCTAAGCAATAGGCATGTGGGGGATTGCCAAATTCCTTCAGTAGCCGAGAAAATGAATATAGTATATTGGCTAATTCTGAATATGGTCCATTACCCACTACTCTGCTCACCAAGTCTGAATCATTAGGAATACGTTTCCATCCAAAGTATGATCTAAATAAAAAGTTAAATGTGTGTAATCCAAGCTCAACTGGATACACTGGCCTCGACTTCCCAGTGTATTTTCTTTACCTGTTTAGTTCAATGTTGTGTTTAGAAACAAGAGGTCACTTTTGTCAAAGGGATCAGAGGAATGTCGACTGGCTGTTTTTATTCACGTTCTCCATCTCAATGTATTTCCAACTTCTTGTTGTTTTGTATTTTAACAAATATATTTTGTACAGGGGAACCTATCTAATTTTACATCAGAAGTAGAAATAAATACACACCCTGGGGTTTCTAAACTTTTAATTCTGCCAGGTATCAGGAGCTCTGGCAGCACAGTGATTAAGCTGCTCTGATGATAACCTAAAGTTTGACAGTTCAAACCTACCAGCTGCTCCACAGGAGAAAGGCTTGGCTGTCTACTTCCATAAAAATTTCAGCCTTGGAAACCCTATGGGGCAGTTCTTCTCTGTCATATAGGGTCACTATGAGTTGGAATCGACTCGACGGCAGCAAGAATTCTGCCAGATGAGCTTGAGAGTAGTTTTAGGGTAAAATTTAGAAAAGAAAGTGGGGACATCAATGGACAGTTTCACTGCATTTCGGAGAAACTTCAGGGCCCTGCCTAATTCTAACTTCTATACATTTTCTGGAAACCCTAGTGACTTAGTGGCTATGAGCTACGGCTGCTAACCAAAATGTCAGCAGTATGAATCCCCCATGTGCTCGTTGGAAACACTGTGGGGCAGTTCTACCCTGTTCTGTAGGGTCATTATGAGCTGGAATTGACTCGATGGCAGTGGGTGGGTATATGCTTTCTAATGTGCCATAGATCTTCGTTGAAGGTGTATAAAAATTTGCATGTGAACCACCAAGGAGATGGGCTGCAAATCTATGCTAAGGAGTTTTTCTTGATATGTGGAGTTTCCATGGAGCATCAGAAATTCTCTAGTCACTGCTCTGTATTGTAAATTCGTCAACTGTTAGGGCTTTTGCAAAAGAGGGCTCTATGTTGCATTTTTCTGCAGTTTCTCTCTCCCTCTGTACCACTCACTGTAAAAATACTGTGTTGTCCTTTGACTCTTTTCTTGCTGCTGGGGGAATTGCTCCTTCTATGTATTTATTTACCCAAATCTCCCCAACTCTCTTGGCACAGGGGTGCAGATAAGCACTTTGGAAAATAGAACTGAACAAAAATATTCAGTAATGTGGCTAATGATACAGTAGAGTATTGATAATAGCAAAATCATAATTTCATTACTCCAATTGTGTTATATTCCAAAATATAATATTATACTGCTGTAGGGGTCAGAATAGACTCGATAGTAAGGGGTAAGGGAATGGGAATCAATGTTTTAAAGAATTTGTAATGATATGGGGGGTCTGCTTATTATATATAACTTCTTACAGCAACATACAAAACTATGGATAATATAATCTCAATACATACAGAAAAAGGCGTAAGTATACAAAGATTATCTCTGATGGTTGATTTATTTTCCAACTATTCTGCAGTGAGCATATATTTCTAACATAAAATAATACTTGGCAACCAATTTACTCAGGACCTACTAAGTGCTAAATTCTGTGCTGGGTGCGTATACCTCTTATTGAACTTAATCCTCAGCACGGCCTTATAAAATAGATGCTAACTTCATCTTACATAAAAGAAACCCACAACTCAGAAACATTAGTAAATTCTATTAGGTCACACAGCTAGCAATAATATTTAACTGTATACTCGAGGGCAATGGGTTTCTTGGTTTTATACAGAGTACTTGCAATGTACTGCACGTATTTCCAGCAGCTTACAGGTATTAACTCTTTAATTTCCACACCAACCCTTAGAAGAAGTTCTATTATCATCCCCATTTTACAGGTGAAGAATCTGAGTCTCAGAGAAGTTAATTAACTTGTTCCAGGTTAATAGCAAATAAGTAATGAAGCAGATTGGAGACGAGACCTTTCTGACTCCAAGTGTTGTGGTCTTTCCACCATATCACACTACCTCTCCAAAAACCAAACACCAACAATAACAACAACAAACATTACAAAGTGTGATAAAGAGAGGAATATCCAATAGGGAAGGGAAGGAAGGGTATTTTATCTTTGCATAGGTAACTCAGCTAGTTTTTCCTGTTCTGCACTTTTAGCATTGTCCTTAGATCTGCGTAACATGTATGAAAACACATAACGTTTGCATAGTAGCTATCTTCTGAGAATTTTAAAATTCACGTAGTAAATGTTTTCTGGAGTCTCAGTAAGTATTTTTTGGTGTTCTAACATGTAACAATCTTTGACAGAAGGCATACTTCCAGGAGAGAGTGAAAAAGTTTGTATCCGTTCTTAATCTGCAAATAATATGTGTTCTGGAATTGTATTCATATTTTTTTTTTTTTTTTTGACTAATGGTTTCTCATCTATTATCGGGCTCAGGAAATGCATATAAAAAAGCGCAAACATTACTGACATAAATATGGTATGTCACCAAAAGCTGCTGTGGAAACTCAAGGATAGATAAGAAATAATGAGGTTTATAGATTCATTAGCATTTGAATGATGAAACATGTATATGTGTTACTCCTTTGATCAATACTGCCCTGGAGGGAAAGAACTGTATTTAATTGTCTTTCCCAGACCTTCCACGGTGGACATCTGGTTGCTATGCAGTCCTGAAGCAGGACATTTCATTGCCTCAGTATTATAGAATTCAAGTTCATATTTTATTATCAGTGATGGCATATGTTATGGGGAAATGTGCGGAAAAGTATGATCAGAATGATAGAATCATGTTGAGGAAGGGATCTGCTTTATTCTACCCACATTATCCAGACTTAACTAACAGGCATCCAATAGATGAACATGGCATATCATTCTATGTAGTTTTGTTAAGTCTGAGTGATTTTATTTACTATATTTGAATAGTATAATATATATTTGTATAATATAATATGTATTTATTGTACAATGTATTTGTTACATATATTGCATTATATACATCTGTAAGCAGTTTTGTTAAAATAGTTCCACTGTACTGTGAACAGTTATTTTTGTAGATGCTTTTCATTTTTCAGTTACCAAAACCATTCACAGACTTTGCATATGCATACAAGGTTAAGGCAAGATTTTACTGTGGAAAATTCAAGTGCATTAGAGTCAGAGATCTGGGTTCAAATACTGGTTTCACTGTTTTCTAACTACATTATATATTCTGAAAATTATTCAATCTATGCCTTAATTTTCTCATCTGTGAAATGGAGACATTAATACCTATCTCATGGAATCTTGAAAAGAGAATTAAATGAGTAGCACAAAAAATCTGTCCCTTTCTATATTAGGAGCCTGGTGGCACAGTGGTTGAAGGAATGGACTACTAACTGAAAGGATGGCAGTTCAAAACCACCAGCTGCTCCACAGGAGAAAGATGTGGCACTCTGCTTCTGTATAGATTTACAGCCTTGGAAAGCCTATGGGGTTACTAGGAGTCAGAATCAACTCCACGGCAGTGGGTTTTTGTTTTTGTTTTCTATATTATTTTGTTTCTCCCTTTCATCTTCTCTCAGTTGTCTGTACTGACAAAGTGGGCAGAATAAAGTAGTATATGCAGTAACAATCTAAAGCAAGACATGCTACAATAAGATTACTTTTGAAAACTAGCAGTGTATTATGTGACTTTTATAAGTAAAGGTTTGTTCACTTTAAGCTTGTATTAAAACTACTTGGTGATGCACTGACAAGTTACAGGGATGAGTAGTGCTGCGGAAGCAACTAGGGGAATGATAGTAGACGGTGTGGGATAGCAAATGTGACCCCTGACCCGAATAAAATATAAAGTATGTATTTTCGACAGCACTGGGTTTTTTTTTTTTTTTTTATGAGTAGATACTTGAGAATTTCTCACATGCAGTTTTTATGCTTATGATGACCTGGTGGCATGCATGTGAGGAACGGGTAATCCAGGAGTTAATGGAGGGCAAATTCTAAAATGCCTGGAAACTGATCTTGCTATAGAGAACGATGCCAGGTATCTACCAGGTTTCTGCTTGTTAATTTCTATGGTTACAGCTACTGGGGAAACTGTCCTCATTTGCATTGTCTTTCAGTGACCTACCTGGAGGCAAACACCTGAAGACACTTTATGTACATAGACGTATCACTTGGGACAGAGACCCACATCCATTCAGTGCAACCAACTATGTTAAAATAACATTATGGGCAAATATTTCAAAGCTTAACATTTGAAACGATCTCTTCACATACCATTTTACCCCTTCTTATTGCTCATGAGTAATATATACCGCTGCCCAACATAGCTTCTTGGCCTCTCCTTTGCCCTGTGTGCTTTTAACTCCTTAGATGGAATTCTAACAGTGTCTTAATTGTGGGAATTCAATAACTGCATGTATTTTACCTTTAAAGAGAGAATGATTTGATTTCAGTTGGAAATAAAGAATGAAAAACAGAAAATCATTTTAAAAATGTGAATAGGTCCATGCTATTTATAAATTGTGCATGTGTGCATGATTATACATAAAAAGAATGTGTTAGTCAGAAAAGAATAATCATCTGCATATTGTACTATATATGTGTTTATTCTAATTACAAGTGTACATGCCTGTTTCATGAAACATATATATTGTCCACATAATTATAACTTATAAATTTTGCATTTTAACAAAAATGCCCTAGGAAGAAAAAATTCTGAACATGTGTTAGCATTTTTTAAAGCAATAGGTGTCTTTTTAAAAACAGTTTTTTTTCGGCTGCTTACAGCATTCCCCAAATAATGGTTTGGGGTTGAGAATCATTTTCTTTCTTGGACCAATGTTCAAAGTCTCTTTATTTTATTTATTTATTTTTATTTTTGTGTGTGTGTGTGCTTAAGAAGTTGTAGAAAAACAAATTCAGCTGGTTTGGGGTTACATGAAATTTTAAAAACATATGCACTTCCCTCCCTGTTTCTGCCAGGAACTGTCAAGATGCTGTTTGCACTGAGGGTATAAGCTTTATGTTTGGCTTCATTACAGAGCCCACTGAAGGAAGAAAATCAAGCCAAATTTAAAGAAAATTGGTTAAAAATTTTCAAAGTGATCATGACTTAAAGTAACATGTTCAGCACATAGGCAGAAGTATGGTTTTTTTTTTTTTTGAATGGCTGAAACAATTAAAAAGCCTGCCTTGAAGACCTTTTTCCCTTAGGCAGCCATACTTAAAGTTGCTTGTGTTTAGGATTTGACCTTTCATTTGGATCTTTTTCAACCATGGAAATAAACAATAGAATTTTGGGTAATTTATATCAGGTGGCATTCACCAATTAATCTTTTTATTGGTATCCAGAAGCGTCAGGTAAATTCTTTAGCAACCAGTGGGATCATCTGTATATTGAAGATGAGGAAACTGAAAGACAGGAAGAGGAAATATACATTCATGTGCAGAGATAGGATGTGATAAAAAGTATTTCCTGCTAAATGACCAAGGGACTCAGATTATAATAGCGACCAACAGGTGACCTCACTTCTCCAGAAGGGCTACATTGCCCCTGACCTAAACACCTACCTTTATGATATTAACTTATTTATTAGCATGTATTATTAGTTATCATCCTGCTTACAAACATGTTTTTTCTCCTCAACTAGATTGCAAGCGTCCAGAGGATTTATACTTTCCTATTACCGCTCTCACCTACTCTGTCCAACAGTACACTTTCAGTGAAGAATGGGTTTATTGGCTATTTGGTTGAAAATAAAAAATCCTAGTAAGTATGGTAATGTAAATTGAATGATTTACTGCTTAAAGTTAAAATATAAGTTAAAATTTAAGGACATGAAAAAATGCAGTAGATGCTAAAACAAGTGAGACCTTTTAGAAATAACGATTGAGTTTTAGTGATGTGATTCATATATCTCAGGACTAAGTAAAATATCACATATTGTGACTTTTCCTAATGGTCACTTTTTTTTTCTTCTAGAAAGCCATCACATATTTCCTGGGCCCACGTAAAAGAATCTGCCTTTTCTTCAGGAGCAGAACTCAAGATTCATTATTCTCACTGGCTATAGTTATCAAGTAGTGGATTAAAGCATTTGTACTCATCAGGTCAGGTAATACAAACCCTAGTTTGAAGACAAGGGTAGTTTGTTTGGATCTGAATTACTCTTATGGAGAACTATAATAGTCACGTGTTGAATATATTTACTCTAATTTTCATTTGACTTGCTTAGAACAGTATAGTGAGAGAAAAGTTGGAATAAGAAATTGGAAATGTATGGAACTGCCAGGAAAAGATTCCCCTAACCTCTCAATAATTTTTTTTTTTAAAAACTGTGCTGTATGTTTTGTTGCATACATTTTACAGAACAAAATATACAGCAATAATATTCACTGACATTGATTACATTCTTCAAGTTGTGCCAACATTTTTGCTATCTTTTTCCAAATTATCCCACCACCAAGAACATACATTCAATGAACCCTAAGCAAAAACTCTCTTCTTCCGCCTCCCTCCTAGGCCCCTGGTAACCACTCATAATTTTTAGTTAGTATATATTTGCTTATCTCATATAAGTGAGGTCATACAATATTTATCCTTTCGTGACTGACTTATTCTGGTAAGCATAATGTTTGCTAGGTTCATTTGTGTGTGGTATGAATGAGGATTCCTCTTTATGGCTAAGTAATATTCCATTGTATGTACGTACCACATTTTGTTTATCCATCCATCACTTGATGGACATTTAGGCTGTTTATGCCTTTTGGCTATTGTGAATAGTGTTACAATGAACATTGGTATACACATGTCTGTTCACATCACTGTTTTCAGGTCTTAAGAGTGGAATTGATGGGTCATATGGAAGTTCCCCCCTTTAAAATTTGAGACCTGCTCAACATGACTCTTCCCTCTGATGGAGTTGATGTTAATTCCGAAAATCTAAAACCAAAGACTCATCTACCATTGATAGGGTAGTTCTAAGGAAGGAAACAGGCAAGGAGCAAAGCTAATCATTCACTGCCATATCCCATTGGAATACAGTGGAATTAGAAGCTTTAAGGATAAATCTCTCCCGAAACAGCCTCTATCTCCAGTTTCTCTATGAAGAAACCTCACTCAAACCTGAAAATATTAATAGACTAATTACCGGTGCCTTAATTTGCAAGTCCTACTGGTTTTCCCTTCTTACCCTCCCAGCTGACCTCCTCTACCCCTTCATATACTTCCGCAAGGGAAGAGAGAATCAAGGAGGGGGGACAGTGAACTTAGCCACAAAATAAGTCAAGGGAGAAATGAAGTACTAATTAAGAAAGCCGGGGTGTTATGCAAATGGCTCATGCACCGAAGGCAGCCTAATGAATGTGCCCAGAGTGGATGGGGCGTCTTCACAGCGCCGACAGCTGGCTCCCAAGAAGGTCAGGCGCAGTCGGGCGCGCGGGAGCATAATCCTTCAGATTGGCAGCTCTGCCCCCTGGTCACCGTTTGATTATCTCCCAAATTGCTGTATTTCACAGAGATAATGATTTTTTATGGTCACAGATTTGAAGACAACTGCTGTATCCTCAGGGTTGTCGTTTTGCAAGGAAACGCTGCTGCTTCCTTCAGAAGAGAGAGTGAGAGAGAGTTTCTTCTCTTTTTCCCTCCCTCATAACTTACTTCCCGGAATGTTTTATTATCATAATGAAAGCTATATATATTATTAAGGGAACCGCCTCACTTTAGATTAATCCCAGTCTTCCTGTTCTCTAGCCAGTGCTTTGGTCTGGAGCTATCTTACTCTAGTTTTCTGAGCATTCCAGTACTTTCTCTGCAAGATTGAAGTAAACTGTATTTCAAAAGGAGGGCAAGGTTCATCCTGGTACATCTCAAGAATTGTGTGTGTGTGTGTTTGTGTGTGTGTGTGAGAGAGAGAGAGAGGGAGAGGCAGAGTGAGACAGAGAGGTGTTCACTATGCGTTGTTACCTGGGCCTATCCTCTGAGGCTCTGGGCAGTGCAGGTGAGAAGCCTGCAGTCACTTCCTTTAGTGGAGCTTGCGAGCTTGCTCAGAGTGGGGAAGGAGAATGTGATTTGTGGTCTCTCTTGAGTTCTTTTAAAAGGCCTTCAAGGAGGGAAGTTTTGGCTAGAGCTCCCAAGTACCAGATTCATTTAATTCTAAAGTAAAAGTAATCAGGAAAAGAAAAAAAAGTTTATTTTTAGTGAAGATTAGTTTATTTAGTGAATTTAGTGCTCACAAAACCTATTATTTTTCTCTAAGAGGGTGACCGCTGATGCTTTGATATAAACATGCTTTTCTATGAATACTGGGGATCCCCCTGTAGTAACGTCAACCCAGTTCCAGTGAGGATGATCTTCTGTTTGGCATCGGATTTGATAAGGAATATCAAGATTTTACCAAAAACTGCAACTTGAAAAAACCCTTTGTGTTTCAGTTCAGCCTTAATTACGCTAACATTACTGGCATTTAAATATTTATGAAGTATAAAATTGCTAGGGATTTATATTTTGAAAAGACTTCTCTCATCTTAATTGGAGAAAAAGGTAAATAGTATAAATTGGCTTGAGGTCTTGCTAATGCTTGGATAGAAAACATGAATTCAAAGATGGCCTGATTATATCCCATTTCCCATCAAATATTAATTTCCTCATATTTTCCATTGTTTCTGCTGTATTTGGTTAATGTGTATTTTATTTTAAAATATACAAGTTATTTATATGTGGGGTTCTGTGTATTTTTCTACAAATGTACACAGCCGTCTTTCAGAATTATAAAAAAAGGGAGATTCTATCATTCATCTTCCCATTACTATAGCTAAAAAAATACATTAATAAAGGTTGCAAAACTGAGTAGTTCTTTAGACCAATAGTTCACGAATCCGTGGGGCCTAGAATTTTTTTTTTTTTTTTTAAGCCGGAAAGATGTGTCTTCACTTCAGGTGAGTTTACATTGAGGAATAAGTTGTCAGCCTTACTATGGAGATGAGATGCTTCCCTGGCATTTTTGGTTATGTTCATATTGGGAGTAAAAAAGCCTGTTTTTTTTTTTTTAAACATGATATCATTCTTTCAACAGTTTTAATGATTCTTACCAGACATTTCTCTAGGGCTAAAGAAAAAAAAAAAAGCAGAGTAAGGTGTCAGGGTAAAGGGAGTAGAGTTGCTGTGAGAGATTTAGATGGAGTGGTCAAGGAAGGCCTCCTGAGCAGGGGCTATAGGAGCATAGATTTGAGCTGAACAGTCAGGTGTGCATTAATGAGAAAATACATGCATGATATAAACAGTGAAACCTGTGAGAGCTGGAACTCGACCAACTGCCTTATTTTTCCAGGTCTCGAAAGTTTTCTGCCTTTTACAGGGTGTGGTCTTACCACTTTTCTATCTCTCCTTTTAGTGGAAAAATATTTGAATTTTCCTTCTCTGACCGATTTCTGCCTTACACAGATTCTGGCTTTTACAAGTTTTACTGTATATGATACATGTGTATATGGTATCTTTTGTCACATAGTTAAATATATATAAATAGAAGAAGACTGTATTATTCTGTGGGGTGCCTGGGTGGTGCAAATGGTTAAGACAGTGGCTGCTAACCCAAATGTTGGAGGTTCGAGTCCACTCAGAGGTGCCTCAGAAGAAAGGCTTGGCAAAAATCAGCCATTGAAAACCCTTTGGAGCACGTTTCTACTCTGACACACATAGGGTGGCTATGAGTGGGAATCTATTCAATGGCAAGTGGTTTTTTTATACTATTCTGCACCTTGCATGTTCAGGTGGAAAGGCAGTATAGTACAGTATATTTTTTAAAAGAGACTGGAACTAGACTGCCTGAGTTCAGATTTTGGCTATAACAGATATTATCTAAATGGTCTCAGACAGTTAGTTAACCTCTCTGTGCCTCCGTTTTTTTTTTTTTAATCTGTAAAGTAGGAAATGTAATGTTATGCATCTTATAAGTTTGCTATGGATAAGCTAATATGCATTAAAACAGCACAGTTTCTGTCACATTATAATCACCCACTCATTGTTAGCTATTGTCACTGTTATGGCTATTCCTATTACTTGTCTGAGAGACCATTTCCATGTTAGGACATATGGAGGCTCCTTGTTTTTATGCCTGCATAGTATTCCAGGGTGTGGCTGTTCCTTGGTATACTTAACCATACAGTATTTAAGATTTTCACCCTTAATATTTTGCAGTTGCAAGAAATGCTGTAAGGAGTAGCTTTTCATGTTGATCATTTTAGACATGACTCAAAGTAGAATTGCTAGGCCACATAGTATGTTCACGTGTAATTTCTTTGGATATAGCTAAATTCTATAGAAATTGTGCTAAGTTATGCTTTTACCAGCAATGCATGAAAATGCTGTTTCCCATATACTTACCACCTCCATGTTGTTGTTGTTAGGTGCCGTCAAGACAGTTCCCACTCATAGCAACCCTATGTACAACGCAACGAAACATGGCCTGATCCTGCGCCATCCTTACAATCACTGTTATGCTTGATCCCATTTTTGTAGGCACAGTGTCAATCCATCTGGTTGAGGGTCTTCCTCTTTTCTGCTGACCCTATGCATAAGAAGAAGGGCCCGGAAGTCTACTTCTGAAAAGAATTAGCCAGTGAAAACCTTATGAATAGCACCACCTCCATGATAGGGGAAAAATGATGTTTGTGTTGTTTAAATTTGCCTTTTCCTTTTTAAACAGTTTAGGATGAGTTGAGCATAGTTTCATATGTTTAAGTGCCATTCGTATTTATTTATTTATTTAGATAAACTATGTGTGAATGTATTTTGCCCATTTTTTTCCATTGGGTTGTTGATATGTTTCTTATACATTTATAGAAGTTCCTTATGTTTTAGGGAACTATATGCTACAAATATTATTTCCAGTTAGCCATTATTTTTTTTCTTTTGGCTTTACTTGGAATAGGTTTTGTATGTGTGTGTGTTTTAGATGAAGGTTTACAGAGCAAATTAGTTTCTCATTAAACAGTATACATATTGTTTTGTGACGTTGATTGGCAACCCCACAACTTGTCAACTCTCTCCCCTTCTTGTCCTTGGGTTTCCCATTTCAATTCATCCAGCTTTTCTATTCCCTCCTGCCTTTTCATCCTTGCCCCTGGGCTGTTGTGCCCATTTAGTCTTGTACACATGATTGAGCTACATATATTATTGTTTGTTTTATGGGCCTGTCTAATCTTTGGCTGAAGGGTGAACCTCAGGAGTGACTTAAGTACTGAGTTAAAAGGGTGTCCTGGGGCTGTACTTTCCAGTCTTTATCAGACCAGAAAGTCTAGTCCTTTTTGCTATTGTGAGTTTCAATTTTGTTCTACGTTCTCCAGCCCTGTCTGGGAACCTCTATTGTGATCCCTGTCAGAGCTGTTGGTGGTGGTAGCTAGGTACCATGTAGTTGTGCTGGACTCAATCTGGTGGAGGCTGTGGTAGTTATGGTCCATTAGTCCCTTGGACTAATCTTTCCCTTGGGTCTTTGTTTTTTTTCATTCCCCCTTGCTCTAGGTGGGGTGGGACCAGTGGAATATCTTAGACAACCACTCACAAGCTTTTAAAACCCCGAATGCTACTCATAAAAGTAGAACGTAGAGCATTTTCTTTATAATTGTTATACCAGTTGAACAAGATGTCCCCCGAGACCACAGTCTCCAGCCCTCAGCCCAGTAATTCAGTCTGTCAGGGAGTTTGGATGTGCCTATGAAGCTAGTATGACTTTTCCTTGGTCAGGTTGTGCTGACTTCCCCAGTACTGTCTTACCCTTCACCAAAGTTATCCCTTATCTGTTGTCTAGTTAGTATTTTTCCCTCCCCGCCCCTCTCCTCCCTCATAACCATCAAAGATTGTTTCTTTCTGTGTGTTAACCTTTTCATGAGTTTTTATAATAGTAGTCTCATACAGTATTTGTTGTTTCATGATTAACCTATTTCATTTAGTATAATACCCTTCAGATTCATCTATGTTGTGTGATGTTTCACAGATTCATCATTATTCTTTATCCTTGTGTAGTATTCCATTGTGTGTATGTACCATAGTTTGTCTATCCATTCACCTGTTGATGGGCACTTAGACTGTTTCCATGTTTTTGCTGTTGTGAATAATGCTGCAATGAACATGGGTGTGCATATCTTTTTGTGTGACAGCTCTTATTTCTCTAGAACATATTCCTAGGAGTAGGATTTCTGTATCCGATGGTATTTCTATTTCTAGCTTTCTAAGGAAGCACTATATCATTTTCCAAAATGGTTGTACGTTTTTGCATTCCCACCAGCGGTGCAAAAGAATTCCAATCTCCTTGCAGAGTCTCCAACATTTGTTGTTTTCTGTTTTTTTTTTAATATCTGCCAGTAATGTCGGGGTGAGATGGTATCTCATTGTAGTTTTGATTTGCATTTCTCTAGTGGCTAGTGATCATGAGCATGTCCTCATGTGTCTGTTAGCTTCCTGAATGAAGTGTCTGTTCATATACTTGGAATAGTTTTTGCCACACATGAAATATTTTTATATCACTGAATTATTTTACCTTTTCTTTTATGAGTTTGATGTTTTGTCATCTAGAGAAAAATGTAAATACTTTGCAATTAAGGAATAGATTCATAAGATTCTGATTTGTGTTTATAATTATATTTGGCTTCCTATCTTCTCTTTTTGAATTTAAGTTGTTTGAGGGCAGGATCTATGTGAATTATCTCAGATAAGTTGCATTATATGAATTAATCCATATAACCCTCACATCATTCCAAACAACTACATTCCCATTTTACAGAGGAGTAAACTGAGGCTCCAGAGAGGGTAAGGGCTCTGGTGGTGAAAGCATAAGTTGGTACAACTTCTGTGGAAAACAGTTGGGCAATATAAACAAATTATAAGTGCACATAGCATGTGACCTAACAATTCCCGTTTGAGGAATCGATTCCACTTGCTCCAGTATTACCCAGCTACCAAGTTGGTGTGGGAGAATTACAGCCCACGTGCCATGCTACTTAGGAGACATAGTCAATGAAAGGTGATGGGCCTTTTTACAGAATAGACTCAATTATCCCAATCGGTGACCAGGTCTCACCCTAATCGCCCCCTCCCACCCACCCAATTTCACCTCAACACATAAGATACATCCTGGGAGGGCCTTGCAAAGAGTATATTTTCTCAGAATCATATGTTTAGAAGTCTAAAGATGAACTTATTGAGCTATGTTTCTCTGTCTCATACATGGACATAAAAAATGAGGATGTCTTCTCTTTCTCTCCTCATCCTAAGAGAGTCTCTGAACTTATCTGTGGGATTGAACTTCAGCCATCCATTAAATAGAAATGTAATGATGCTCTAGAACTGGACAGTAGTGGACTTAGGTATGGGCAACACCAACAACTATGAGACACTGTCTCTTTAAGGTCCAATGTGCCACTCCATCTGTAATTGCAGAAGAAAGCCTGAGGTGTTGCATTTGATTGGCAATGACATCTGTGCAAACTGAAAGCAAAGGGGGTTTTCACATTGGCAATGTGTTGTCAGTGTCCTGGTTAACAGACTGATCAACTAGGCAAACAAAAGTAAACAAAACTAAAAAACTACCTTCACATATTTTCACACAGTAATGTATCTTGGAAGTACATTTTTGTGGCAACCTCTGTACTCCTGGTCTAAGGAGCATCATGAATCATTTCATTCAGTGTCGGCTACATTTATCCTTTTTCAAACCAGAAGCATTTTTCATTATTTTTAAGTGAATAATTCCAACTACAAGCATTAAAATAATGCTGCCTTTTGGTCTTTTGACACTGGACTTGATTTTTCTGGATGTAAGCACTCATTCTCTTATATACAACTCCATTGATAGAAATACAGGAAATTAAAGTAATTTTACTCAACATATGTTTAATGAGCAACTTGCCAAGAAAGCTTTGCATTAACGGATGCAGAATAGAGGGAGGAAAATCAGACCTGTGGCCATCTTCAAGGAGCTTCCAGTCTAGTAGTAGATTGTAAGGAATAGCAATGATACAGTTGCTATCACATCTCTAGCCATGTCTCTGGGTAAAGCAAGGGCCAATCTGGGTAATTTAATTCCTATTATTCGTGAGAGCTTGATTCTAAGCCACAGTGTACACCTAAGGCAAAAGCAACCAGCATTTCCCTCTATTCCCTGGGATGAAATGCTTGTAGGTGAGAACAAAATCTGAACTTCTGAACTTTATAGCTCTTGGAGAGCTTTGACAGGGGCTCACACAGAGCTATGAAAGCTTATCATCCTCGTGAGATGCCAGAGAGAGCTAGAGGAGGGACAGAAGAGTTAGGTGGAAATCTGAATCATATCTTCTTTAATCATGCTACTGACTTAAAATGCAGAGTTGGACTGCAGATTGCTTTTTCACGTACAAATGCTTTTTCACTGTCTATAAGTGTTTTCGATGAGTCATCTTGTGATGTACTTAAAAAAATTTACTCATTCAACAAATATTGATTGAGCACCTACAGTGTGCCATGCCTGTGGGTTATACCATGTCAGGCCTGCTCCCAGGCAGGTTCTTTGCCCCTCAGGACTTCCCCTGGAAGGCCACAGGGCTATGGCCTGAACCTCAGTTTTTTTCTCAAGTGCGTCTTAGTGAGGACTTCCTTGGCCATGCCCCCCAGCCCTGCACATGTACCTCCTTTCTCCCTTCCCTACTTTATTTTTCTTCTTAGCATTGATCATTATTTACTATGCTATATATTTTACTTCCTTATATTTTTTTATTGTTCTTTTTGCTAAGAATGCAAAAATGACCCAAACCAAACAAAAGTCCTTGCTCTGATGAAGCGTATGTTCTAGAAGGAGATAAGGATAATAATAATAATAAAAAGGACATAAAAATATAGAATGATAGTAATAAGTACAACATGAAAACTAAGGTTGCCAGGGGGAAAGGCTGTGCTAGGATTGCAGTGACGGTTGCAGTTTTTGAGAAAGTGATGAGCGAACAGGAGTGAGCCAGGGAATCATTTGGGTTTTTAGGGAAAGGGCATTTCAGGCAGAGGGAACTGCACACGCAAAGGCCTAGAACTGGAAGCAGGCCTGGCGTGTTGGAGGAGCAATTTGGAAGCTGGAGTGAGACTGAATGGGGGGGAAGTTATAAGATACGAAGGAGTGGGGCAGGCCATTTAGTCCCTTGTAGGTCAGGTTTAATAGAGTTCAGGGTTCAAAGAGATGAAATGTTGTGCCTAAAGGAATAATCTGTGGGGTTTAGCTCTGCGCTGGCAGAATATTACAAACCATGTTTCCCAAAGAGTTCACAATAAGGATAAAGAAGAAAAAAGGAAGAGGAAGAAAACAAAAATGAGGTAATAACATTGTAGGGTCTCCATCTCCATTAACAGTGTTATATAAACTCTATAAACTATGTGGGTATTTTAATTCACTACATAATCAAGTAAAAGAGCCAAACAGGGATTTCAAAGGGCGGCTCAAGAAGACAAAATAAAGTAATGAAATGTGCCAAGACCTGGAGTTAGAAAACCAAAAGGGAAGAACATGCGTGGCATTTCTCTAGCTGAAAGGACTGAAGAAAGAATTCAAGCCTGCAGTTACAATATTGAAGGATCAAAAGAAGCAAGAAGCACCAAAAGATGGAAGGAATACCAGAATCACTGTACCAAAAAGAATCGCTCAATGTTCAACCATTTCAGGAGGTAGCGTATGATCAAGAACTGATGGTATTGAAGGAAGAAGTCCAAGCTACGCTGAAGGCATTGGCGAAAAATAAGGGTCCAGCAATTGGCAGAATGCCAACTGAGATATTTCAATGAACTGATGCAGCACTGGTGGAGCTCACTTGTCTATGCCAAGAAATTTGGAAGATAGCTACCTGGCCAACCGGCTGGAAGAGATCCACATTTGTGCTCATTCCAAAGAAAAGTGATCCAACAGAATGCAGCTATTATTGAACAATGTCCTCAATATCACGCACAAGTAAATTTATGCCAAAAATCATTCAAAAGCAGTTGCAACAGTACAGTGACAGGGTACTGCCAGAAATTCAAGCCGGATTCAGAAGAGGATGTGCTGATGTCAGATGGATCTTGGCTGAAAGCAGGGAATACCGGAAAGTGTTTACCCGTGCTTTATTCACTATGCAAAAACATTCGACTGTGTGGATCATAACAAATTTTGGATAACATGATGAAGAATGGGAATTCCAGAATACTTAATTTTGCTCACGGGCAAACTGTGCATAGAACAAGAGGTAGTCATTCAAACGGAATAAGGGGATATTGCATGGTTTAAAATCAAGAAAAGTGTGTGTCAGTGTCATATCCTTTCACCATACTTACTCAATCTGTGTGCTGGGCAAATAATCCAAGAAGCTGGACTATATGAAGAAGAACACAGCATCAGGATTGGAGGAAGACTCATTAACAACCTGCAATATGCAGGTGACAACTTGCTTGCAGAAAGTGAAGAGGACTTGAAGCACTTACTCATGAAGATCAAAAATTACAGGCTTCAGTATGGATTATGGCTCCACAGCACCTAACAAAAGAACATATAATCACCTCAGTTATCAACTATGTATAGATCCCAAAAAATACACACTGTTATTGTTAGGTGCCATCAAGTCAGTTCCAACTCATAGTGACCCTATGTACAGTGGAATGAAACACTGCCTGATCCTATGCCATCCTTACAATTGTTGTTATGTTTGAGCCCCTCGTTGCAGCCACTGTGTCAATCCATCTTGTGGAAGATCTTCCTCTTTTTCACTGACCCTCTATTTTACCAAATATGATGTCCTTCTCCAGGGATGGTTCCCTCCTGATAAGCTGTCCAAAGCACATGAGACAAAGTCTTTCCATCCTCTCTTCTAAGGAGTATTCTGGCTGTGTTTCTTCCAACACAGATTTGGTCATTCTTCTGGGAGTCCATGGTATATTCAGTATTCTTTGCCAACACTGTAATTCAAAGACATCAATCTTTTTTCGTTTTACTTATTCATTGTCCATCTTTCGCAAGTATGTGAGGTGACTGGAAGTACCATGTCTTGGGTCGGGTGCATCTTAGCCCCCAAAGTGACATCTTTGTATTTTTAACACTTTAAAGAGATCTTTTGCAGCAGTTTTTCTCAGTGCAATATGTTGTTTCATTTCCTGACTGCTGCTTCCATGAGCATGACTGTGAATCCAAGTAAGATGAAATCCTCGACAACTTCAATATTTTCTCCATTTATCATGATGTTTATTGGTCTAGTTGTGAGGATTTTTGTTTTCTTTATGCTGAGATATACACTAGTCATCTAAATTAAATTTGTAGAATATCTTGGCATGGTAGTTTTCTCTTCCTTTTCGTTTGGAAGAACTTGAGTTGGTTTACCCCTTAGGCCTTTGGCAAGAACTATGGTTGGTGAGTTTGATGGGGGATACTTTGAGTTTCTTTTTGCTATCATAATATAATTAAAACTAGTGGCTTATACCAGAGTGTTGTACCTGGGGGGCGCCATGAAACAGGCATATTTTGAATATAGCAAATAAATAGAATAATTGGCTGAACCATCTACATTTCTAATTGGCTGGAATTGCTAATTCGCCTGAAGCTCCTCTGGTCCAATGTTAAAGGAGTTGTTCTGAGCAGCTCCTTGGCACTGTTTATAATGTAGGAGTCACAAATTCAAATGTCCCCAGGACAAAGCAAATTCAGACTGCGTGTAAACAATAGAGAGTGGTAGGGCCTGTGGCTAAACTGGAGAAGAGTGTCTCACCTACAGGTAATCTAATTCAAATTTCTGGCAAATGCTGGTCAAATAAGAGATGTCTGTCAGCTTTTGCATGCTACAGGAACTTGGTGCTCTGCTAAAATCATCGTGTGAATTATCTCATTAACTCCTCATAGCAAATTGTATAAAGTAGGTATCCTTATCATTCCCATTTTATGGCTGAGAAAACCAAGGGTCAAAGCAGTTAAGTAAATTGTTATTAAGAAGTAGAGTCAGAATGTGGAGCCAATCACTCTGATTTCATAATTCATCTTAATCACAATAATATGCAAACTACCTATGTCAGATAGGCAACCAACGATTTTTCCCTATAGCTTATTAAGCTTGTAACATTTGGAAACACCTACAGCAGCATCATTTGATAGAAATACAATACAAGCCATATATGTAATTTAAAGTTTTCTAGTAAACTCATTAGAAAAATAAAAAGATACAAGTGAAATTAATTTAAAAAACCAAAAAAAAAAAAAAAAGGAAATCAAGAAACCAAACCTGTTGTGGTCTAGTCAATTCTGACTTATAGCAACCCTATAGGACAGCATAGAACTGCCCCAAAGGGTTTCCAAAGAATGGCTGGTGGATTGGAACTGCTGACCTTTGGGTTAAAAAAAATTGGGTTAGCAGCTCTTAACTACTGTGCCACCAGGGCTCCAAAATTAATTTAAGTAATATGTATTTTTAATCCAAAATATTATCACGATATGTAATAAATATAAAAATTATGAATTAGTTATCTTCCATTCTTTCTTTTTAGACCACCTCTTGGAAATCTGGTGTCTATTTTACATGTAAATCACATCTCAAGTAAGAGTAGCCACATTTGAAGTGCTCAGTAGCCTCGAGTGAATGGTAGCTGCCATATTGGATAGTGAAGATCCAGGTGATTGGCTAATTTTTTCACATTTCATCTCTCCTTGGTACCGTATGGAGTTGTCACTTAATGAAGCTGGATTTTCTAAGATGTAAGGCAGGAGCTCCACCAATATAATAATTACAGAAGTGGAGTTGCCAGCAGGTGCCTTTCTTCTTATCTCATTAAGAAGTTTGTATGAAGGCTCAACACAGAAAGTGTGAGGTCCTGTAAATTTGTGGCCTAGGTTATGAGGGGTTTACATATATGCACCTATGTTGCCTAAAATATCCTTCCCTGTAATATTCTCTTTATGAAACAGTTTAGTGGATGGAGTATTTATATACTTTTGCTATGAACATAAGCATTATAAAGGAACTATGCTTTGTGCTGGTAACTTAAATGGATTTGGAAAGCAAAGTGGAAAAACTATAACTTTATGTTAAATGTTACCACCCCCTTAAATGCATTATTATATTTTATAGCTAAAATAAAATGGAACATTGAGGCATTTGTAAAGAATATATGAAATCACAGAGGCAGTGAAGGAGACTCAAAATTAAACTTGAGCTTATTAATTTAAGGGGGGAAAAAAAAAAACAAACAAAATATCCACAGACAGCTGCAACATTAAGTTTCGAGTGAAAAATATGCTAACATGTCAACAACCTCCACCCCATAATTCTGTGAGGATAAAATTAAACAAAACAATCCCCTCAAATTATTAAAGTCCAAGTCTTTAGGGGGATGCCCTACATTATACTTTAAATTACTAGGCTATGGGCATAATTGTGTAGTCACATGTGTCTTTACCACTGTACTTCATAATTATGTACAGATGTACCCAGTCTTATACCTGCTCCTTAAAAAGTAGAGTGCATATTCAATATTAAAAGTACTATAAAGGCACTGGGGAGTCTGTGATTTGAAGGGTTCCTTTATAACACGATTAGTCATCTCAATTCTCCTCATTGGCAAGGTAAAATTTTAATATATAATTTTTTTAGTTAAAAAACGTTTCAGGAAGTATGAAGAAGAAAGGAAAAGAAAACTATTACTATATATAAACTGTCTAGGCTGCCACCTGTGCACAGAGTCCTATTTCCTCTCATTTACATAAAAACTTCACTCAAGAAATTCTCCTCTTTTCCCTGTCTACTGGATGTTCCAATTAGCATATAAGCATATTGTTATTTTTTTCCATATTTAAAAAAAAGCCCTCACTTGACCTTATTTTTACTTCCAGCTTCCACACTATATTTCTTCCCTCGGTAAGAAAAAGCCTTGAAAGTGTCATGTGCGCCTGATGTTTCAAATTCCTATCCTTTGAACTGGTGAGTTCTATGCTTTGTGACTTGTGAAAAACGTCTTAGATTATTACCACGAGTTTTCCATGCAAAAAATAGGAGTTGCTCCTCTCCCTCCATCCCAAAGTATCTTGTTCACCACAATCCAAACTCTTCTTTCCCTTTGACTGACCTTTAAAGATATGGATCCCAGACGTGTTTGAGAAGTTTGGTCTGTTCTTCATGGCCAAACCAAAAAAAAAAAAGTACCCATTGCAGTCAATTCAATTCTGACTCACTGTGACCCTATACAAATTCATACGGACTCTAACTGGATAAAATGATTATTCCAAATTGTCTTTTGGATTGTCCCTATTATTCCCTATAAAGATAATGCAAATATTCTATGGGATGTATTTTTCCATCCACCAACCCATCCATCTATCCATCTATCAGAACTTCCACCCATTAATTTAGCAAATACTTATTGGATATCTACTGTGGATTTAGTGTTATTCAAGGCACTAGGGGGTGGGGGCATCCAGTAGCAAGATTCAGTAGTCATTGCTCTTAATGAAGTATAATGCAGATGGTAAAACAAAGCATAACATGAGAAAACTGAAATAATTCTTTAGGAGATTACATACGCCATTTTCTTGTTTAAGTCCTTAATGGTCAGGTAATCTGAGTGGAGCCCTGGTGACGCAGTGGTTAAGTGCTTGACAGCTAAATGAAAGGTCAGCAGTTTGACCTAACCAGCTGCTCTACTGGAGAAAGATGTGGCAGTCTGCTTCCATAAAGATTACAGCCTTGGAAACCCTATGGGTCAGTTCTACTGTCTCCTAAAGGGTTGCTATGAGTTGGAATAGAGTGGGCATGTCACATGAACCAAGTTGGCAGCAGATTTCTTCACAAAGGTATGGCCTTGATTGGCTCAATTCAGCCTTCTTAAGTTCTTCAATTCTGTTTATGGTAGTCTTTTTCCAAATTGACACCCTAGCTTTGAGCCCTTGCTCTGGCTTGGTCAGGTCCCACTATATTCCCTACCTCCACATTGTTCCTGCCTCCCATTGGGGGAATGGGGGTGGTCACAGTGCCACCTGTAGGCTCAGTCCAGTATAAGTTTGGGTCTAATCTTGATGTGATCAATGTCAAGTCACTTTAGCTCTGGACTGACTCTAACATCCCATGACACTCATTAACTGGCCTTGTTCCTCTCCTCCTGCAACCACTCTTACAGGAATTTTTTTTAGATGGCGGGAAAGATCTGAAAGTATAGGGTCAGCACCCTAAATGGTATTTCTGGGGGCCAAGTAGTCTGTGGCTCCCGTGTGTCTGTCAGTTTGTCAAACTGTGGGAGCTTGCTTGTTGCTGTGATATTGGAAGCTAAGCCACTGGTATTCAGATACCAGCAGGTTCACCATGGTGGACAGGATTCAGCTGAGCTTCCAGACTAAGACAGTTAATTCTGCTTCTGTAAAGCATTAGCCAGTGAAAATATTATGAGTAGCAGTGGAACATTGTCTGATATAGTGCCAGAAGATGAGCCCCCCAGGTTGGAAGGCACTCAAAAGATGACTGGGGAAGAGCTACCTCCTCAGAGTAGAGTCAACCTTAATGATGTGGATGAAGTCAAGCTCTTGGGACCTTTATTTGCTGATGTGGCATGACTCAAAATGAGAAGAAAGAGCTGCAAACATCCATTAATAATCAGAACGTGGAATGCACAAAGCATAAATCTAGAAAAATTGGGAATCATCAGAAATGAAATGGAACACATAAACATTGATATCCTAGGCATTAAAAAAAAAATTAGTGACCTGAAATGGATTGGTATTGGCCATTTTGAGTCAGACAATCATATGGTCTACTATGCTGGAAATGACATCTTAAAGAGGAATGGCATTGCATTCATTGTCAAAAAGAACATTTCAAAATCTTTTCTGAAGTACAATGCTGTCAGTGACAGGATAATATCCATACGTCTACAAGGAAGACCAGTTAATACGACTATTATTAAAATTTATGCACCAACCACTAAGGTCAAAGATGAAGAAATTGAAGATTTTTACCAGCTTCTGCAGTCTGAAACTGATGGAACTTGCGATCAGGATGCATGCATAGTTACTGGTTATTGGAATGTGAAAGTCGGAAACAGAAGAAGTATCGGTAGTTGGAAAATATGGCCTTGGTGACAGAAAGGGTGCAAGAGATCACATGATTAGAATATTGCAAGACCAACAACTTCATTGCAAATATCTTTTTCACCAACATGAATGGCAACTATACACATGGACCTCGCCAGATTGAATACATAGGAATCAAATCAGCTACATCTGGGGACAGAGACAATGGAAAAGCTCAATATCATTAGAACAAGGCCAGGGGCCGACTGTGGAACAGACAATCAACTGCTCATATGCAAGTTCAAGTTGAAACTGAAGAAAATTAGAACAAGTCCAAGAGAGCCAAAGTAAGACCTTGAGTGTATCTCACCTGAATTTAGAGACCATCTCAAGAATAGATTCGACGCATTGAACACTAATGACCAAAGACCAGGCGAGTTGTGGAATGACATCAAGGACATCATACATGAAGAAGCAAGAGGTCATTAAAACGGCAGGAAAGAAAGAAAATACCAAAATGGATAACAGAAGAGACTCTGAAACTTGCTCTTGAACATCGAGCAGCTAGAGCAAAGGAAGAAATGATGAAGTAAAATGATACCACTCAGCATTACTCAAGATGAAGGAACTGAAGAAAAAATTCAAGTCTCAAGTTGCAATAGTGAAGGATTCTATGGGAAAAATATTAAACAAAACAGAAGGCATCAAAAGAAGACCGAAGGAATACACAGAGTCACTATACCAAAAAGCATTGGTCGACATTCAACTGTTCAGGAGGTAACATATGATCAGGAACCGATGGTACTGAAGGAAGAAGTGCAAGCTGCACTGAAGGCACTGGCGAAAAAAAAAGGCTCCAGGAATCGATGCAACAGCAATTGAGATGTTTCAACAAATGGATGCAGAGCTGGAAGTGCTCACTCGTCTATGCCATGAAATTTGGAAGACAGCTACCTGGCCAAACGACTGGAAGAGATCCATATTTATGCCTATTCCCAAGAAAGGTGATCCAACTGAATGTGGAAATTATTGAACAATATCGCTAATATCACAAGCAAGGAGAACTTTGCTGAAGATCATTCAAAAGCGGCTGTAGCAGTATATCAACAGGGAACTGCCAGAAATTCAGGCCAGATTCAGAAGAGGATGTGGAACCAGGGATATCATTGCTGATGTCGGATGGATACTGGCTGAAAGCAGAGAACACAAGAAAGGTGTTTACCTGTGTTTTATTGACTATACATTTGACTCTGTGGATCATAACAAATTATGGATAACATTATGGAATTCTAGAACACTTAATTCTGCTCATGAGAAACCTGTACATAGATCAAGAGGGAGTTGTTTAAACAGAACGAGGGAATACTGTGTGGTTTAGAGTCAGGTCATATCCTTTCACCACACCTATTCAGTCTGTATCCTGAGCAAATAATTGGAGAAGCTGGACTCTAAGAAAAAGAATGGGGCATCAGGATTAGAGGAAGACTCATTAACAACCCACGTTATGCAGATGGCACAACCTTGCTTGTTGAAAGAGAAGAGGACTTGAAGCACTTACTAATGAAGATCAAAGACAACAGCCTTCGGTATGGATTACACCTCAACATGAAGAAAACAAAAATCCTCACAACTGGACCAATAAGCAACATAACGATAAATGGAGAAAAGACTGAAATTTTCAAAGATTTCATTTTACTTGGATCCACAATCAACACACATGGAAGCAGCAGTCAAGAGATCAAAAGACACGTTGCATTGGGCAGATCTGCTGCAAAGGACCTCTTTCAAGTTTTGGAAAGCATAGATGTCACCTTGAAGTCTAAGGTGTGCCTGCCAAGCCATGAAATTTTCAACCGCATCATATGCATGGAAAAGGTGGACAATGAATAAGGAAGACCGAAGAAGAACTGATGCCTTTGAATTGCAGTGTTGACAAAGAGTATTAAATTTATCATGGACTGCCAAAAGAATGAACAAATCTGTCTTGAAGAAGTACAACCAGAATGCTCCTTAGAAGCAAGGATGGTAAGACTGTGTCATACATACTTTGGACATGTCAGGAGGGATCAGTCCCTGGAGAAGGACATCATGCTTGGTAAAGTACAGGGGCAGTGAAACAGAGGAAGAACCTCAACAAGATGTATTGACAGAGTTGCTGCAATAATGGGCTCAAGCATAAGAACAGTTGTAACCATGGTGTAGGACCAAACAGTCTTTCATTCTGTGGTACATAGTACTGCTATGTATGAGTCAGAACCAACTTGATGGCACCTAACAACAACAACAATAGTCTGTGGACATATAGGATTATTTACTGTTTCATCTGCCTCATTCTCCACACTCCATGGTAATTCCATGAACTACGCACTACTCTTTTACCACATTTACTCTCCATTTACTTTATCAGAGTTGGCTTCTGTTCCTTCTAACAAAGAACTCTGATTAATTCACTCCCTACCTCTGAATTTCAGGCTTGAGAATGTTTTAAGCCCCTCACATTTCCTAATATTGTGCCCTTGCATGATCTGGTTTGTTGTCTTCCCCAGATTCACAGAAGGACTACTGTAAACAATTGCCTAGTGCCGTATTAACTGCTGACATTTTCCTACTGTTCTCTGCCTGGATCTCTGACCTTGCATTCCCAGCCTGGTCTCCCATCCATCCTCTCTGATTAGACATGCTTAGAGTATCCCTAAATAATTCCATGGCCTCTTTGCCTAAGTTCATCCCCTCCCATGTCCCTCAGCTGGGCCAGCATCTCCCATTTCCCCTGTCTTTATGTCATTAATCAGTCTATGACTATCAATGCTACATCTCGTATCTCCTCTTCCACTCTTACAGATAAGAATGTGTTTGCTGATTGACTTACCATTGTCTGGTAACCTCATTCTCTCAATCTTAATCCAAACCTAGACCTCAGAATAGTCTGGGAGATACCCCAACAACATCTACTTAATCTGAATATTTGATAGTGAGGCCCCATGGAGGGAATATAGGTATTTTTACAAGCTCCCAAATCACTTAGTGTGTAGCCATTTAGAATATACTACCTTAGATCATGGATTTGTTCTCAATAGCCTTTTCTCTGTTTTCATTTAGAGTTCTGAAGACTCAGTCTTGATTGCCAACATCCAGAGTCACCCTAGAGCCAGGGAATTTAGACCTTTATTCCCTCCAAGGAAGAAGTGAATTCTCATTTGTTTCATGACACCAGAGACCAGTTAAGATTTCCATGGAATGAAACCAAATAGAGCAGCCGAAGTTGTATAACTTTTTTAGGCTCAGGAATGACCTCTGTCTCCATACCAGGCAGTGTTCCGAGTTCTAGACCCACAAACTCAATTGTTTCCTATGTATCGCCCCTCTCTAATGCCATTTCATATCATGATCCTTCATAGCACTTACTGCAAAGTAATAGTGTGCTTATTTATATAATTATTTAATATATATTTGTCTTATCCAGTATATGTTTGATGAAAACAAGGACTATTTTATATTATGCATTGAATGGTGTCCAACACATAGTAGACTTTCAATAAATATATGTTGAATAAATACATATTTCCACCCAGATGTTTCACAAAACCAAAACTAAAAAAAATCAAACCCATTGCCATCAAGTTGATTCCAACTCATAGCAACCCTATAGGACAGAGTAGAATTGCCCCATAGTGTTTCCAAGGAGCAACTGGTGGCTTTGAACTGCTGACCTTTTGATTAGCAGTTTCATAAAAAAAAAAAAAAAAAGTTTCATAGGTACCTCAAATACAGCATGTATACAATTAAATGTTATCTTTCACTCAAACTTATTACTGCCTCCTTTATGGGCTTTTTTTTTTTTTAATTTTAGAATAGTTTTAAATTTATAGAACTGCAGATCTGTTTTATATCTTTATAGTTTTTCCATTTCCAGCTTGACATGCAAGTAGAATTATACAGTATATTGCCTTTTCTGACTAGCTTCTTTCACTTCATGATATGCATTTAAATTCCTTCATGTTTTGGCAAGGCTTGTCAGCTTACTATTTTTTATTGCTGAATAGTGTTCCCTTATATGGATGTACCACAGTTTGTTTATCCATTCAGCTATGGAAGGACGTCTTGGCAGATCCCAGTTTTTGGTGATTATGAATAAAACTGCTATTAACATTTATATATAGGTTTTGTGTGGACATAAGTTTTCAAATTAGTGGGATAAATACCTAGGAATGCTGTTGCTGGATCATATGGTAAGACTATGTTTAGCTTTGTAAGAGACTGCTAAACCTTCTTCCAAAGTGGCTGTACCATTTTGAAGTCCCTCCAGCAATGAATGAAGGAGAGTTCCTGCTGCTCTGTGTCCTCACCAGGGATTGGTGGTGTCAGTTTTTTGGATTTTAGCTATTCTAATTTTTTTTTTAATAGGTGTGTACTATTATCTCTGTTGCTTTAATATGGATATCTCTAATGACAAATAACACTGAGCATTGGTTTGTCTTTTTGAAAGTTTGGCACGTTTACTATATATCCCACTGCTTACTATTCCTCACACCCTACTGTCTCACACAAACATTGTCCTTAAGGGCAGGGACTTGGTATATGTTATTCAGCTCTGTTCCCAGTTCCTAGACAGTACCTGGCACAGAGAAGGCTTTCATTAAACGTATTAGCTGAGTGACTGACATAGGATTGAGCGCAAACTTAGGCAGTTGTGTCCTTTAGAATGGAACCAGTGCCATATTCTGCCCATTCAAAACTTGTTTAAGGCTGTGGTTTTAGTAATTTGATGATAGGTTTCCAGTTGCAGATACCAACTATCAAAAGACAGAAAAAGAACATAAATTCCATTCATTCATTTATTCCCTACTGCTCACTAAACATGTAAGCTGGATGTTTCTCCTTTTCGGCTCCCATTCTAGGGTCTAAGATTAGAGCTACAAAATGTTTGTCTGTCTATACGGTCTAGCATGGGAGTAGCAGTATGTTCAAAAATGGTGTGAGGATAAAACCCATTTCTTTCTTCATTAACAGGCTCCATATTGGGTTTCAGAGAAATACTGTTATTGCTGTTTCAAACATTAATGTACAAAGTCTCTGAGGATTTTATTCTATTCTAGAATGGAAGCTCATAAGAGCTTGAGAATGAGCTTTCAGGATGAAATAAAAAGGCAGGAAAAAATTTTATCCAAAAAGCAAATAAGAAACTCTACCAAGCATCTGTCCATATGCTTAAAAATCCAAAATTTGCCATGCTGGAAGTCTATTGATTGATATCTCTCCCATAACATTTGACTAGAGTATTCCACAAGGGGACACACACACACACACACACACACACACACACACACACACACACACACACACACTCTTCAATACTCTTCTATTTTAAAATACAGGTAGTCCCCAACATACTAAGGGGTTCCGTTCCGATGATTCTTTGGAAGTCAGTTCTGATGTAAGTTGAATACCTACTTTTTTTTTCCATCATTATTGCTTTTTATTATCGGTATCTTTATAAATCCGATATTTAATTTGTCATTGTGGGGTTGGGAACATTATATGTAAACTTACAGATATGATGATATCGGCAAATTAAATGCTGCAACATTGTATGTAGTCCATATTACTGATGATAAGATGTACAAACTAAATAAACAAGGAAGGGTTGCAAGTGTGGTTCATGGTAACTCGAATACGTTGCAAGTCAGGGACTACCTGTACCAAAAATGCACTGAATATGAGTTTGGGGATATTGAAAAAACTTGGAAACTTGGGTGAGGACTAGGGTAGAAAGCAGGTGAACCCAGTTTAACTGCCAAGGAAGCTACTCATATGAGGCACTGAGACCTTGCTGGGCACCTTCCGGGGGGTATCAGGATGCTGATCTTAGAGGACACACTGTGAGCCAAGCTTAATGCCCTAATGGAACAAGACTTTGGCTCCTGGTTCATGTCCAGAGTTACCTCAGTTATAATTTTTACTCATGTCTTAAGGCTTTATCTCTTTAAAAGGAAAATTTTCTGGAGAAGGCAATACCTTAAATTACCATTAGATATTTGTCTTTTACTGGGAATGAGATGCTTCTAAGAGAAGTTTTTGAAGGTCTGATGAGTGTTCATGAGGCTATCAGATTACTCTGTAGGACAGAGGTGCAGTGGAGGGAGGGAATGGAAGGAAGAGGAAAAGCATTCAATTTCCATGAATAGCTTTGCCTTTCCATGAGGAAATATTCTACATCGTGTCACTATATTTAAGATGGTTTCTTGTGAATAACTTCAGTATTTCTTTTATTGTATGGCAATCACGATAATGTGACTTCTAATAATTTATTATTTTTATCTAAACTCATATGCATCCCAAAGCCTTTCCCTCTACTAGTTGCCCTAACTCTTGAAAAATAATCTTCAGTTGACATAACCTAGTTGAGATCTTATGAAAACAGTTCAATACGAACATTATGGATCCTGGTGTGTTTTCTTTCTGCCCACCTGTTTTTGTAGCCCTCCTCACTTTGATTGATCTCATTCGCTTTTAATGCTATTCTCCTATTCCACCGAGCTATAAGTTGTCTTGTGCTCATACCCGATGTACTTAGCACTCTTTCTTCTTCCTGTTGTGTATTTATTTCTCTACTAGGAATGCCCTTCCTTGCTGTTTTCAAATGTTCTGAAGTACCTGTGAGTTCTCGCTGGACATTAGCTGTTTCTCCTCTGGGCAATCTTAGCACTTAGAAGCTGTTGCTGTCAAGTTGATTCCGACTCAGAGTGAAAACAGGCATCAGTCCTTGTCAAGGCATGGTCATCTTTTAAGGCACATGGGAGTTTCCATGTTATTTTATACTTAATTGTACATTTACTTCTCCCTGTTCCCATTAGAATATATATGTGCGTGTGATTCATCTTTCCATCTGCCAGAGCTCCTACACTATAGTTCTTACTCTGTTAATGTTTCTTAGATGAATATAGGAATGAATGGGTATGTGAATGTTCAGGTGATATATTGCTAGATCCAATTCTTTTCTACTCTGTTCAGGTAAGTACAGAAGAGGAGAGAAGATTCCACTCTCACTCATTCCCTAGGATAATTCTGAAGCCATTCCCCCAACTTTGTTTTTACTTGTAGAAAACTATTGAGCCTCTCTCTCTCTCACAAATAGCTCCAGGAGAGACAGTACTCAGTTGGGTTATTATTATTTTTTTTTCATGTGCTTTAGGTGAAAGTTTACAGCTCAAGTTAATATCTTACACAAAAATTTATACACACCTTGTTATGTGACCCTAGTCACTATCCCTGTAATGTGACTGCACAATCCTCCTTTCCACCCTGGATTTCCCATGTCCATTCAACCAGCTCCTGTCCCTTTCTGCTTTCTCATCTCACCTATGCACAGGAACTGCCCATTTAGTCTCGTGTATCTACTTGAACTACGAGCACACTCTTCACGAGTATCATTTTATGTCTTATAGTTCAGTCTATTCTTTGTCTGAAGAGTTGGCTTTGGGGATGGTTTTAGTTCTGGGTTAACAGAGAGTCTGTGGGCCATGTCTTTTGGGATCCCTCCAGTCTCAGTCATATCATTAAGACTAGTCTTTCACCTAGAATTTGAGCTCTGCACTCCACTTTTCTCCTGCTCCATCAGGGACTCTCTGTTGCATTCCCTGTCAGGTAGTTATTGGTGGTAACCGGGCACCATCTAGTTCTTCTGCTCTCAGGCTGACGGAGTCTCTGATTTATGTGGCACCTTTTGTCTCTTGGCTAATATTTTCTTTGTGTCTTTGGTGTTCTTTATTCTCCTTTGCTCCATGTGGGATGGGAATAACTGATGCATTTTAGATGGCTGCTCGCTAGCTTTTAAGACCCGAGACGCCACTCGCTGAAAAGGGATGCAGAACATTTTCTTAATAAACTTTGTTATGCTAATTGACCTTGAAACCATGGTCTCCAGACCCCTGCACCTGCTACACTGTCCCTCGAAGTGTTTTATTGTGTTCAGGAAACTTCTTAGCTTTTGGTTTAGTCCAGTTGTGTTAGCTTCCCCTGTATTGTGTGTTGTCCTACCCTTCACCCAAGATAATTCTTGTCTACTATCTAGTTACTGAATTCCTCTTCTCCCCGCCCACCTCACCCTCATAGCCATCAAAGAATGTTTTCTTCTGTGTTTAACCCTTTTCTTGAGTTCTTGTAATAGTGGTCTCATACAATATTTGTCCTTTTGTGACTGACTGATTTCACTCAGCATAATGCCTTCCAGATTCCATGTTATGAGATGTTTCCCGGATTCATCCTTGTTATTTATCGTTGTGTAGTATTCCATTGTTTGAATATACCATAATTTGTTTATCCATTCATCCATTGATGGGCACCTAGGTTGTTTCTGTTTTTTTGCTATTGTGAACAGTGCTGCAATGGACCTGGGTGTGTATATATTTATTCCTGTGACGGCTCTTATTTCTCTAGGATATATTTCAAGAAGTGGGATTGCTGGATCGTCTGGTACTTCTATTTCTAGCTTTTTAAGGAAGTGCCAAATTGATTTCCAAAGTGGTTGTACCATTTTACATTTCCACCAGCAGCATGTAAGTGTCCCAGTCTCTCCACAACCTCTCCAACCTTTTTTATTTTGTGTTTTTTGGATTAATGCTAGCCTTGCTGTGGTGAAATGCTATCTCGTTGTAGTTTTGACTTGCATTTCTTTAATGGCTAATGATTGTGAGCATTTCCTCATGTATCTGTTAGCCACCTGGATCTCTTCTTTGGTCAAGTGCCTGTTCATATCCTTTGCCCATTTTTTAAATTGGGTTATTTGTCTTCTTGTGGTTGAAGCTTTGCAGTATCTTGTAGATTTTAGACATTAGACCCTGATCGGATATGTCGTAGCCAAATTTTTTTTCCCAGTCTGTGGGTTGTCTTTTTACTTTTGGAGAAGTCTCTTGATGAGCATAAGTGTTTAATTTTTAAGAGCTTCCAGTTATCTAGTTTCTCTTCTGGTATTTGTACGTTGTTATGTTTTGTATTCTGTTTATGCCATGCATTTTGGCTCCTAGAAATCCTGGTGGTATAGTGGTTAAGAGCTACGGCTGCTAATGCTCCTAGCATTGTCCCTATTTTTTCTTCCATTGATCTTTATCATTTTAGATTTTATATTTAGGTCTTTGATCCATTTTGAGTTAGTTTTTGTTCATAGTGTGAGGTATGGGTCTTGTTTCATTTTTTTGCAGATGGATATCCAGTTATGCCAGCACCATTTGTAAAAGAGACTGTCTTTTCCCCATTTAATGGAATTTGGGCCTTTATCAAATATCAGCTGCTCATGGGTGGATGAATTCATGTCTCAATTCTCAATTCTGTTCCATTGGTGTACGTCTTTGCAGTTATACCAGTACCAGGGTGTTTTGACTACTGTGGCAGTATAACAGGTTCTAAAATCGGGTAGCTTGAGGCCTCCCACTTTGTTGTTCTTCTTCAGCAATTCTTACTTGTACGGGGCCTCTTTCCATATGAAGCTGATGGTTTGTTTTTCCATCTCATTAAAAAATGTCAATGGAATTTGGATCGGGATTGCATTGTATCTGTAGATCACTTTGAGTAGGACTGACATTTTCACAATGATGAGCCTTCCTATTCGTGAGCAAGGTATGTTTTTTCACTTATGTATGTCTCTTTAGGTTTCTTGCAGCAAAATCTTGTAGTTTTCTTTCTAAGGTCTTTTATGTCTCTGGTTAGATTTATTCCTAAACATTTTATTTTCTTGGGGGCTATTGTAAATGATATTGATTTGGTGATTTCCTCTTTAAAGCTCTCTTTGTTGGTGTAGAGGAACCTAACTGATTTTTGTATGTTTAGCTTGTATCCTGATATTTTGCTAATATCTTCTATTAGTTCCAGTAGTTTTCTTGTGGATTTTTTTTTGTATTTTCTCTGTATAAGATCATACCATTTGGAAACAGAGACACTTTTACTTCTTTCTTCCTTACCAATATTACTATACCAGTTTGGATGCCCTTTATTTCTTTTTCTAGCCTAATTGCTCTGGCTAGGACCTCCAGCACAATGTTGAATAAGAGTGGTGATAAAGGGCATCCTTGTCTAGTTCCTGTTCTCAAGAGGAATGCTTTCATCATCTCCATTTAGGATGATGTTGGCTTTGTATAAATGCCCTTTATTATGTTGAAGAATTTCCCTTCTAGTCCTATGTTGCTGAGAATTTTTATCATGAATGGGTGTTGGGCTTTGTCAAATGCCTTTTCTGCATCAATTGATAAGATCATGTGGTTCTTATCTTTTGTTTTATTTATGTGATGGGTTACATTGATTGTTTTTGTAATGTTGAACCATCCCGGCATACCTGGTATGATTCTCACTTGGTCATGGTGAATTATTTTTTCTGATATGTTGTTGAATTCTATCGACTAGAATTTTGTTGAGGATTTTTTCATCTATGTTCATGAGAAATTTTGGTCTGTAATTTTCTTTTTTTGTGGTGTCTTTACCTGGTTTTGGTATCAGGGTTATCCTGGCTTCATAGAATGAGTTTGGAAATATTCCATCCTTTTCTATGCTCTGAAACATCTTTAGTAATAGTGATGTTAACTCTTCTCTAAAAGTTCGGTAGAATTCTCCAGTGAAGCCTTCAGAGCCAGGGCATTTTTTTTTTTTTTGGTAGGGAATTTTTAAATTACCTTTTCAATCTCTTCTTTTGTTATAAGTTTATTTAGTTGTTCTACCGTCTGTTTGTGTTAGTTTAGGTAGGTAGTGTGTTTCTAGAAGTTGTTCCGTTTCCTCTAGGTTTTCAAATTTGTTGGAGTACAGCCTTTCATAGTATTCTGTTATGATTCTTTTAATTTGAGTTGCGTCTGTTGTGATATCACCCATCTTATTTCTTATGCAGGTTATTTGCTTCCTTTCGAATTTTTCTTTTGTCCATTTGACCAATGGTTTATCGATTTTGTTGATCTTTTCAAAGAACCAGCTTTTGGTCTTGTTAACTCTTCCAGTTGTTTTTCTATTCTCCACTTTATTTCTATTCTCTTTCTACTTGTTTGAATTGTGGGGTTAATGTTTTGGTTTTGGCCGTTTCTTCTTTTTGGATATGTGCATTTATTACTATAAATTGATCTCTGAGCACTGCTTTTGTTGTGTTCCAAGGGTTCTGGTAGGAAGTGTTTTCATTTTCATTTGATTCGGTGAATTTCTTTATTCCATCCTTAATTTCTTGTATAACCCAGTAGTTTTTGAGTAAGGTGTTGTCCAGTTTCCATGTGTTTGATTTTTTTCCTTGCTTTTTCTGTTATTGATTTCTACTTTTATGGCTTTATGGTCAGAAAAGATGCTTTGTAATATTTCGATGCTTTGGATTCTGTTAAGGTTTGCTTTATGGCCTAATATGTGCTCTATTCTGGAGAATGTTGCATGTGCTTTGGAAAAAGAAGTATACTTGGCTGCTGTTGGGTAGAGTGTTCTGTGTATGTCTATGAGATCAAGTTGGTTGATTGTAGTATTTAGATCTTCCTTGTCTTTATTGAGCTTCTTTCTGTATGTTCTATCCTTCACCGAAAGTGGTGTGTTGAAGTCTCCTACTATTATTGCGAAGCTGTCTATCTCTGTTTTCAATGCTGCTAGAGTTTGTCGTATGTATTTTGGAGCCCTGTCATTGGGTGCATGAATATTATGGTTATTTCCTCCTGGTTGATCGACCCTTGAATCACTACATAGAGTCCTTCCTTATCCTTTGTGGTGGATTTTGCTTTAAAGTCTGTTTTATCAGAGATTAGTATTTCCACTCCTGATTGTTGTTTGCTTGATATATTTTTTTCCATCCTTTGAGCTTTAGGTTGTTTGTGTCTTTAAGTCTAAGGTGTGTCTCTTGTAGGCAGCATATAGACAAATTGTGATTTTTAATCCGTTCTACTACTCTCTGTCTCTTTATTGGTACCTTTAGTCCATTTACATTCAGCGTAATTATTGATAGGTGTGAGTTTAGTGCTGTCATTTTGATGTATTTTGTGTGTGTGTGTTGTTGACAATTTCTTTGTTCCACTTAACTTTCTGTGCTTAATCATTTTTCTTTATGTGCTTTCTTTTCATCTTTTTCATTGCTGTAGATTTTGTATTTGCTGAGTCTTTAAGTTTTTCTTGTTTTTTATTTTGGTGTGTAGGATTATTAGTTTTGTGGTTACCTTAATATTTACCCCTATTTTTCTAAGTTTAAACCAATCTTTTATTTCTTTATTTCACCTTGACTTTCTCTCCGTACAAAAGATCTGTGACTACATTTTTTAGTCCCTCTTTTTTGTTTTAATGTTGTCATCTTTTTACTTATTGACATCTCTAAGCCAATCTGTTATTTCTTTATTTTGCCTTGACTTTCTGTCCATGTGAAAGATCCGTGACTACATTTTTTAGTCCCTGTTTTTGTTTTAATGTTGTCATCTTTTTGCATATTGATATCTCTGTTTCCCTATTTTCAGTATTTTAGCTTTGATTTATTTTGGTGACTTCCCTATCTGGGTTGATATCTGGTTGCTCTGTCCTGTGTTCTAGTCTTGGGTTGTTATCTGATGTTATTGATTTTCTAACCTGAGACTCCCTTTAGTATTTCTTGTAATTTTGGTTTGGTTTTTACAAATTCCCTAAACTTCTGTTTATCTGAAAATGCCCTAATTTCACCATCATATTTGAGTGACAGTTAATGCTGGATATATAATTTTTGGCTGGCAGTTTTTTTCCTTTGAGGGTTTTCTATGTCATCTCATTTGCTTCTTGCCTGTGTGGTTTCTGCAGAATAGTCAGAGCTTAGTCTTATTGACTCTCCTTTGTAGGTGATTTTTTGTTTATCCCTAGCGGCTCTTAAAATTCTCTCTTTATCTTTGATTTTGGCAAGTTTCATTATAATATGTCTTGGTAACTTTCTTTTGAGATCTACCTTGTGTGGGGTTTGATGAGCTTTTTGGATCATCTTTCACGATATCAGGAAAGTTTTCTGCCAACAAAACTTCAACAATTCTCTCTGTATTCTCTGTTACCCCCCCATTCTTGTACTCTAATAACTCATAGGTTATTCCTTTTGATAGAGTCCCACACAATTCTTAGGGTTTCTTCGTTTTTTTAAATTCTTTTATCTGATTTTTCTTTAAAGAAGTTGGTGTCAAGTGCTTTATCTTCAATCTTACTAACCCCAATTTCCATTGCCTCAATTCTGCTCTTATGGCTTTCTACTGGGTTGTCTAATTCTGAAATTTTATTGTTAATCTTTTGGATTTTTGTTCGTTGTCTCTCTATGGATTCTTGTAGCCTTTAATTTTTTCATCCTGCTCTTGTATAGCCTTCTTAAGTTTCTCTATTGCTTTGTCTTTGTGTTCCTTGGCTTGTTCTGCACTTTGCTTGATCTCTTGAAGAGTTTTGTAAATTAGTTTTTTGAATTCTACCTCTAGTAATTCCTAGCAATTCTTTACCTCTGGAAGGTTTCTTGATTCTTTGTTTTGGTGGCTTGCTGAAGCCATTATGGTCTGCCTTTTTATATGATTTGATATTGACTGTTATCTCTGATCCATCAATAAGTTATTGTTTATTTATTTTATATTTGCTTAGTATGTCCTGTTTTCTTGTTTTGTTTTGATATGCCCAAATAGGCTGATCATGTGAGCTAGCTAGATTATTGGCATCTTTGAAGCTCTCATGTCCTGTCTCCAGGTGGCTAGGGCTGTTACTAGGTATGTGAGCCCAGGAGTCCATTTACTTTTCTTGTATGGATTCAGTTCTGGTGTCCAGGTCGTCAGTCACTGAGTGTGGCATTCAGGGTCTTACCTACAGTCCTAGATGGGCAGGGGTGATTGAAGTAGGCACAGGTATCTGGGTGTAGTGGGGGGTCATGTGCTAAGCAAGACAGGGGACTGACTGCTGCCCCTGAGTGTGTGGGTAGAAGGCGTGTCCCTTTTCCCTAGAGTGTGTAGGTAGGTAGGTTTTGCAGCTGGGCTATGAGTACCCAATGCTGTTGGCTGTAAGAACTGGGAGTCACCACTTATTCTTGGATGGTGTCATGGGTGGCTCGGTGGAGTGGGTGGAGCCACTAGTCCTCAGGCCCCTGATATGGGTAGGTGAGGACCCTGCTTAATGATCAGGGCAGTGTCAAATGTCACGAATATGTCACTCACTGTTATAGCATATATAAAGAGAGGTTTCAGGTATATACCCTGTTATACTGTGCTACTGAGGGTGTACACTGTTGAAATGGGCCTATACAAGTCTATGCAGGGGTGAAAGGCATTCAAAGTCCATGGACTCCTTATACCTGTGCCTAGGCAAAGGGGCTGTGCCTGCTCTGAGTTCCCAGGTTAGGGGAGCTGGCAGATAATTTTTTCCTGTTTGTTAATTTGTCCCCTCTCTAAAGCTGGGAGAATGGCTCAGGGTGGGTAACAGGTCCTACTTCTGGCCCAGAGAGCACAGTAATAGCTGAAGTCGGACCAGGACCTGGAGGAGAATGGGGAGGGAGCAGGTAAATGGTAGATAGGTACCTCCCAAAAGGGTTTTTTTTTTTTTTAATCCACGTAGTAGGTTAGATGCTTGTATGTATCTTCTGCTGATTGAGCACTGTTTCTCTCTGGTTCTGGAGGCCTGAGCAGACTCTCCACTGCTTGGTATCTCCTGATGTGGAAAACGCGTCCTGATGGTCACTGCTTGCCTCATCATGCACGCCAGCCAATCCAGCCTGCAGGGTGCTGGTAACAGACAGGTCAGGTCTGGCAACTTCTTGCTGCTTCTGAACAGTTTCTCCATCCCTCTGCTGTCCTGTCTGATTCCTCAACTTTGTCTTTGATGTTCAGGGCTCCTAGATCGTCATACATAATTGTTTCACTTGGTTTTTTTGGTCTTTGTTGTAAGAGGGACCACAAGAAGCATCTGACTACTCCAACATCTTGGCTCCGCCTCCTCAGTCGGGTTATTTTAACAGAGTATCTCTATGTTTATATATGCTCTTTGGTGTGACTTTCTTCATTTTTGCTCTTTGATTCGGCGGTCTCTTTTTAGCTATTCCAGCTGATATGCTTACGTGAATGGAGGCATATAACCCTACAGAGTTTTTGACTATGCTAATGTAATTACTATGGTGGTGTCAGCTTGGCATTGACATATTCAGTGTCATCACAAACAGTAAATCTGATCTTTCTATTTTTCTTCCTCTTCTTCAGCTCAGGCAAGGCCTCACCAGAGTCCATTTCCCTAGAAACAAGTTTGTGCCACTTGCTTGAAGAGGGTATTTTGTGCCCTTTCCCGCTCGTACAAAAAGACATTGTCCTACCTTGCTTTATTTTTCTTCACAATGCAGATAGTCATTTGTTTATTTGCTTGCTTGGAGCTAGATTATTTTCTATGAGAATGGGACTTGTCTGTTTTGATCACTGTTCTATCCCTAAAATTGTGCCTGGCACATAGAAGGTGCCCAGGAGAGATTTATTGAACACTCAGTGCTGACACTAGTTCTTAGGAATAAACATGTGTTTATAAGGGATCAATAACCTAACCATAGTGGGCACGTAGTTAATAAGTATTTATTTACCAGGTGCCCATAAGTTGTCTCATGCTGTGCTATTCAATGCCAAGTGTAGAGAGAACCCATGAACAGTATTTCACTGTGTGATGTGTGTATGTTGCTTTCCTTCTCTGGCTCTGAGGTTTTTCTGCATTAAAATGAGGGATTACTGCATATGATCTGCATAGTTCTTTCAGCCAGAACATTGAATTATCTGTGTTTATCTATTTTATGCTCACTAGAAACTGAATAATTGTATTTTTGAGTGGATAAACTTATAGGCATAAAGCATTAAAGGGATAATAAAACACTGCAAATCGCACAGGTCAGGGACCAACAAACTTTTTTTTGTAAAAGACCGAATAGTAAATATTTTAGGCTTTAAGAGCCAGGCACTCTCTGTCACAATACTCAACTTTGCCATCTAGACAATACATAAAAGAATGGGCACGGATATGTTCCAATAAAATTTTATTTATGAAAAACCAGCAGTGGGCCAGATTCAGTCGGCAAGCCATAGCTTGACAACCCCTGGTATAAATAATTAAAAAGTGTACAATATGCAGGAAGTATTAGAGAAAAACCCACCAACAGGAGGAGAGTCTTTAATCTGTGGTGTCCATCTTAATATTATTAGTAACCATATTGAACATAGAATGATATCAAGGTTTTGTAACCTGAAGACAGCACAGCAATTGTTTTTTCAACATTATGATGTGGATATTTTCAAATCTCACTGTGTTCCATGTAGGCATACCCAGAGGCATATGATTTGGATGCCAAAAGATGCTTTCCAAGCTACTGGGAATAATTCAGTACTAAAGCAGTAAAAAATTTTCTTATCAGTCTTACTGGAGGAACCTCCAAAACTATGGCCCCTGGGTGGGGGCCAGAGCTGAAATCATTCCCAAAGCCTACTCTTCAAACAAAGATTAGACAGGGCTATAAAACAAAAAATATTACATATAAGGAGTATGCTTCTTAGTTTAATCAGATGCATGAGACCAAAAGGGTGGTTCTTGTCTGGAAGCAGGATGAGAAGGCAGGAGGGAACAGGAACTGATTAAATGGACACAGAAACCCGGGGTGGAAAGGTGGAATGTGCTATCATGTTGTGGGCATTGCAACTAATGTCACAAAATAATATGTGTATTTTTGTATGAGAAATTAACTTGGGCTATAAACTCTCACCTAAAGCACAGTAAAGAAAAAAAAAGTTTCTTATCAGTCTTAAAATGGATATTTCCTGGTCTGTTGACTTCCTCCTTATTATCTAGTTTTCTTTTGCTTTTTTTTAAAATGAAATAAGCTTCTGGAAAGAAAAATATAGCCTCAGATTTAAAGAGTTTTTCTTGTGGGTTGTGGGAGTTAGGTAGTAGAACTAGTATACATTTAAGAATTCATTTATTTCTAAATAACTGCTGAGTTGGCTGCTATGTTTCACACTTCTAAATACTGAGAATACAGCAGAGAACCAACAGTTATGGTTTAGTCCCATGGAATTCGCAGTCACTTATACATTTCTGCCTTTGTGGTGCACATGGCTAACGTGCTTGGGTGTTAACTAAAGACTGGTGCTTCAAATCCACCCAGAAGCATCTCAGAAGAAAGGCCTGGCAATCTACTTCCAAAAACCCAACCGCTGAAAACCCTATGCAGCAGTTGTACTTTGACACACACGGGGTTTCCATGTGTTGGAACTGACTTGACAGCAACTGGGTAATAAGATACTTTCAGTTACAACTTAAAGATGAACCATTTCAAAGTGACTTAAGAAAAATTTACCATTGCACATACTAAGTCTTGAGATAAGGTTGTTCTAGAGCTCGTTGATGGAGTGGTTCAGCAATGCCATCAGGTACCCTGGTTCTTTCCATATTTCTCAGCACATTGGCTTTTCTCCTTATCGAGCTTTTTCCTCATGCATGCAAATTGGCTTCAGCAAAAGTATAAAGCTTAAACAGATGTCACAGTGGGACCTTTGTGTTTCCTGAACCTAAATCTAAATCTTGGGATCTTACCACTGTGGCAGACAGACTCAAAGGTGACCCTGATGATTTGTGTAATTTCCTTTTTTTTAAGTGTGGGCAGATTTTGTGACTTGCCTAACCAATGGAATAAGGCAAAAGATGTCTGTTTTAGGTTGAGCTCTCTAGAGAAGCAAAAGCACTGAAGTGTATAAATATATATATAGGGAGAGATTTTTTTTTTTTTTTTAATCAAGAAAATGGCTCATGCAGTTGTAGAGGCTGAAATGTCTCAAGTCGGTGGATCAGAATAGAGGTTTCTCCTAATGCATGTAGCCACCAGGGCTGGTGAACTCGAGATCAGCTGGTTGGAAAGCAGGACTCTTGTTCACAGGTTGTGAAGATCAATGAATCCTAAAGGTCAGCAGGCAAGACTGCATGTAAGCTGCCAGCTCAAGTCCCGAGAACCAGAGATCAGATGAACAGGAACCGGCTGCAGGAGCCAGAGCAAACAAAAGCCTACAAGCCTTGTCAGAAGATCCACCTACATTCAATGCAGGCCACATATCCAAGGAAACCCCCCCTCAAATGATTGGCCACGAGCAGCTGATCTCATCATGGAGGTGATCACATAACATCAAATCTCATAATGGAAGTGATTGCACCATCCCATGACTATTAAACCACTGAAAATCATGGCCCGGCCAAGTTCACACACAACCTCAAACACCACAATGCCCCCTTTTGAATATTTTATGTTATATAAGATGCTACCTTAGCAGACTAGGGAGAGACTCTCCTTGTGACTTTGAAGAAGTAAGCAGATATATTGGAGAAGTCCACGTGAGAAGGAACTGTGAGTGGCCTCTAGGAATTGCTAGTGGCCACTGGAACCTGAGAATGACCTCCAGTCAGCAAAAAGCCTGGGCCCTTTGTCATCTGGCTGCAAGGAAATAAATTCTGCCAAAAACCTAAATGAACTTGGAAGTGGATTTTTCACTACTAAAACCTCCTATAGGGTCACTATGAGTCAGAATCGACTCAATGGCAATGAGTTAGTGGGTGGGTTCAAACCTCCAGATGAAAACACATTTCAACCAACATCTTGATTTCAGCCTTATAAGACCCTGAGCATAGGATCCAGTTGGGCCATACCTAGAATCCTGATCCTTGAACACAGATTATAAATGTGTATTGTTTTAAACTGCCAAGTTTGTGGTCATTTTTTATATAGCAATAGAAATCTAATACACCACTTTTTGGTCACATTCATGGTATAAGAATTGGTATCTTCGGACTTGCATTTTGCAGATGAAAACATCCTGTATTATATTTTTCCCCAAGGATTACAGTGTTCCAGTGTCATAGAAGAGAATAGACTTTAGCTTCTCATGTGTCTGTTCTTCAAAAACAAAGAAAACATTTTCTAGGACTCTCCATCCCTTATTAATAGTTTTTACTCCCCATCAGAATTATAACTCATACTTATTTCTAAATTGGTTGCCAGTAAGAAGAATACTGATATCTTAATCCAGACTAATCCAGATTTATCCTCTGGGAACAGAGAGGACTTCAGCCTATTCTGTTGCTCAAGGCCATCTAATATTTGAACAAAATGGGCTTTTGATGGCAAGAAGAAAGAAGTAGGTGACAATGTTGAGTGGATAATAACAGTGTTTGCTACAGAAAAAAAAAAAAAACAATGGGGCTTTAGTTTTACCATTTGTGAAAATAAGGGTTTGGACAAACTCAAGGTCTGTAGAAAGATCTGGTCATCGATAGTTGCTTCCTAGAGCATTGTGTTGAAAAGGATTCTGTGGCTATTCCTGGGATAAGCTGGAAGAACTATAGGAATAGATTAGTAATATCTGTTGTGGGCACGGGAAGGAGAAATTAGGCACAACTGTGATTCTAATATTTAGAGACAATTATGACAAAAGATGAAAAATGGAAACCCTGGTGGCGTAGTGGTTAAGAGCTACGGCTGCTAACCAAAAGGTCGACAGTTCGAATTCACCAGGTGCTCCTTGGAAACTCCATGGGGCAGTTCCACTCTGTCCTATAGGGTCACTATGAGTCAGAATCAACTCAATGGCAACGGGTTATGATGAAAGATATGTGGTTTAAAATTGGAAAAGCTGTGTGGCAGGGTTGTATCCTTTTGCCTTACCTATTCAATCTGTATACTGAGCAAATAATCCAAGAAGCTGGACTATACGAAGAAGAATGCAGCATCAGGATAGGAGGAAGTCTCATTAACAACCTGTGATAGCTTGCCGAAAGTGAAGATGACGGGAAGCACTTACTAATGAAGGTAAAAGGCTACAGCCTTCAGTACGGATTATACCTGGATGTGAGGAAAATGAAAATCCTCCAACTGGGCCAGTAAGCAACATCATGATAAATGGTGAAGAAATTGAAGTTGTCAAGGATTTCATTCCACTTGGATCAACAATCAATGTCCATGGAAGTAGCAGTCCAGAAATCAAACAACTTGTTGCATTGGGCAAATCTGCTGCAAGAGACCTCTTTAAAGCGTTAAAAAGCAAAGAAGTCCCTGAAACTATTGCCCTGAGATAATATTTATACCTTAAACTAAAAATAGCCTGAAGTCTTCTTAAAAACAAACAACAGTTTAGCTTACTAGCAAAAATGTAGGCCTTAAGGATTAAGCTCTTTTAAGGACTGTTCATATGGAATCAAAGTGACAACAGCAACTTGAAAGATTGAATAGGAACCAAGGGGGCAGTGAATTTATGGTAATAGGGGAGGAACAACTAAGAAAAGGAGAGTGAGAATGGTTGCACAACCTGAAGAATTTAATCAATGTCACTGAATTGTACTTGTAGAAACAATTGAATTGGTGTATGTTTTGCTGTATATATTCTCAATAGCAAACAAAAAAAACAAAAACAAAAAAGCAAAGGTGACACCTTGATAACTAAGATGAGCCTGACCCAACTGCCTTGCATGCATGCAAAAGCAGGACAATGAAAAAGGAAGACCAAAGAAGAATTCATATATTTGAATTGTGATATTGGTGAAGAATATTGACTATATTACAGTTTCCTGAACTGTGAAATAAGAATGAAAACAGTGAGTGGATTAAATGAGATAATGCACATAAAAATTCCTAACCTACTGTTAAAATGGAGGAGCCCTTCTGGCACAATTGTTAAGTACTTGGCTGCTCACCAAAAGTTTGGTGGCTTGAACCCACCAGCCACTCCACTGAAGAAAAGACCTAAATATTCAGTATACCATGGACTGCCAGAAGAAGTACCAGAATGGGGAGACTTCATCTTGCTTACTTTGGACACATCATCAGGAAAGACCAACTGCTAGGAAAGGACATCATGTTTGATAAAATACAGGGGTGGTGAAAAAGAGGGAAACTTCAATGAGGTGGACTGACACAGTAGCCTGCAACAATGGGCTCAAACATACCAACGATTGTGAGGATGGCACAGGGTTGGGCAATGTTTCATCCTACTGTACTTAAGGTCTCTGGGAATTGGAGCTGACTTGGCAGCAACTAACAGCAACAACAATGTGATGATGAAATAATATAATTTAGTATTTAAGAGTGTAGGTTACAGTATCATACTGCATTCAAATTCGAGCTCTACCACTCAATAAAGTTGCGGTCATCAGCATTTTACGTAATTTCTCTGTGCTTCAATTTTCTTGACTATAAAATAAGGACGAAAACAGTGAGTGAGGCTTAAATGAGACAAAAATTCCTAACATAGTGTGTATAAGTTTTTGCATGAGAGACGGACTTGATTTGTAAGCTTTCACTTAAAGCACAATAAATAAATTAAAAAAACTAAGCAAATCAAAACAGCCACTGAATGGTTGGCAGTTCTTACAGCAGTAACATTAAATTCTCAAAAAATTTACCCTTTTGGTAAGAGAATTCACCTTTTAATTTAAAATGTCAAGGGCTGGAATAAAAAAGACTTGTGATTAAAAAATAAAAAATCCTAACCTAGTGTTAAAATGGAGTAGCCCTGGGGGGCACAATGGTTAAACACAAGGGTGCTAACCAAAAGGGTAGAGGTTCAAACACACCAGCCACTCCACAGTGAAAAGATCTGAAGATTTGCTCACATAGAGATTACAGCCTAGAAACTCTTATGGAGCAATTTTGCTCTGTCACATGGAGCCACTGTGAATTGGAATCAATTTGACGGCACACAACAGCAGTCTTAAAATATATGTTTTCTAAGAGCACAGAGTATTTGATAAATGTTATTCGCTATTATTTAGAGGTATAATGACCACCATGTTGATGATTTAAAAGAAAGATTTCTTGTATCAACATAAGATTCAGGGTAAAGTTGTAAAAAAAAAAAAATCAGTCAGGGAAAAATTTCACTCTTGATAATACTATCATTATTGATAGGGTTGGTTGGTTCAGAACAGTCCTGGTTTTGTCTGATATCAGTGTAATTATAAATACTCCTTCTTTCACTCTGAAAAATGTCTTGGTTTGGATGCTAAACTATATAATAACCTTAACTGTTGTTCTTGTTAAGATTTCGAGTCCCAAGAACTTTTTTAGGAATACTTTTCTTTTTAAAAGATATTTCTGGTTGATCCCTTCTGGACTGCTATGGAGAAGTCAGTGATTTTTGCTTTTTTATGTGTGATAGCAAGGCCACGTGGGAAATTTCACTGTTGCCTGCAATAATCTTCAGTAATGCCTGCAATCCCACACTTAGACATTGTTCTTTGGCTTTTTTTTTTTTTTTTATGTTGGAATGCAAATACCCCTTCTCCAAAGAGGTAATTCGTTAGAATTAAAACTGGGTTGGATGGGAACTTCAAATCAGTTAGCGTATTGAATCAAGAAAGGTTCCCTATTCTGAGATATTTATCATCCTCTCAATTATCAGATGATTTATATAAGGCACAAGCCATTCTTGGGAGTGAAGTCATCCAAGAAATCCAGGATAATCCTGCATCTTTGATACAATTCAAATGAAAATAAATCAAAGTGAATTTAAAGTATTATTACAGGTATAAATGCAAAGAAAGTGATTTGTCATCTTCCCACAAATAAATTGGGATGGAACTGCCATATATTAACCCAGACCAGATCTTACATTTCCTGGGAGTTGACACTGACTGAGGTTCCTATGGTCAGTGCACATAAGAAAGGAACTAGATAAGCCATATTTGGATAAGGGAAAGGCAATGTGGACACAGTTTATTTTAAAGTAAAATACAGCAAAACTGCCAGAACATTGAAGCAGGTGGCTAATAGTCTATCATTTCATCAACCGATGAATTCTATCAATTGATATTTAGGTAACTGCCTCCTACGTTACATGGGAGCCCAATTTTCTGTTCTCCTCTTGTTAATCTCATTTTATTGTAATTATATCATGATGCATGTAAATTCGGAAGATTACTGTATTCTAACAATGATTTAACAACACATTTCATGCATCTAATAAGCACAGACGCCTAATTATCTCAAAAAGAGGGATGTTCAATTCTATCCTTCTGAACTTCCTACTGTTTCTCGTAGAAGACAACCATCTTCTTGCCTCCAAATTTCCAGTCACCTCAAAAATACATAGACTATAAGGTGGATATTTGGAGGATTCTAGGAGAAGTATAAAGAGCCCTTGTGGTGCAACAGTTAGTTACTAGGCTGCTAACCAAAAGGTTGGCAATTTGAACCTACCCAGAGACTCAGTAGGAGAAGGATCTGGTGATCTGCTCCTGTGAAGATCGCAGCCTAGGAAATGCTACGGGGAAGTTCTGCCCTGTTACGTGGCGTCACTACGAGTCAGGATCAACTTGACAGCTACACCCATGATCACCCAGGAGAAGTATAGTTTGCTATTGACATTTCTTGATCCTAAATAGACCTTACGTCCTCCATATCAAATTTAAGATGTAAGAGTATCTCAATTTCTACTATTAAAGTACTAAAATTTGAAATTGTCTTTAAAAGGCACCTCGAATCTAGAGTACTGCAATGTTTTGCAGAATATTAGACCTTCCTTTTTGTGAAATTGCCATAGGCAGCATGTGACTTTGTGCCTGTTACGGCCTCTCTGTGTTTCCTGAGTAAACATCTAGAGCTTGATATTCTATCATCAGCATATAGCTCATCACCTTAAAGGCATGATTAAACCAGGGAACCACAAAAGCCATTGGTATAATATACAGGCATATAAGCACAACAAAGGGAAATTTTCTGTCAAAGCAGTGCCAAATTAATTTACCTCTCCATACTTAATCATGCATGATAGGTTTTATTGCTGCTTCTATAATCTCACTTTTATTAAGACTGTTATCAAGCTCAGAATTCAGAGTTTACCAGCACAGGTGCCTAACAAATAAAAAATAAAACATATTCATGCCATAGGAATTTAGTCATAGCTAATGGGGGTTAATTTTTATTTTTGTCATTAAAGTTAGACTACATATTTAGGAAATTCGTATGGTGAAGACCTTAACTTCTTTATACAGGAAATGTTATTAATACTATGTGTACTTCCACCCCCTCTCTGCCTCTCAATGAGTCTTTGTAGAAAAATGCCAAGAAAAGCCCTAGTCCCTCAGAACCACCTGTGTGAAAACACAAAGACCAAGCATTGTATGTGAGCTTGAAATGATGACAATCAGAAATTTTAAATGACCATGAGCAAAGTCAGACAGACGAGATTTTCAACACAAGGAACATTGTTTGATTTTCATTTTGTGTTCAGTAACTTGAAAGAGACTCAGGCAAATGAAGTGCCAGGTGGTATCTTGGAAGAATTTAGCCCCACTCATGATCATATCAGCATTTCCCCCAAACCAAAAAAAAAAAAAAAAATTGTCACTGAGTCGATTCTGACTCATAGCGACCCTATAGGATAGAGTAGAACTGCCTCATAGAGTTTCCAGGGAGTGCCTGGTGGAACTGAACTGTTGGCCTTTGGGTTAGCAGCCGTAGCTCTTAACTACTACACCACCAGGGTTTCCACCCAAGTTACCCCAAATAAGTATATGTAAGAATAAGGGTATATCCCTTGTGCAAAAGCAGCTTCAAGACAAGATCTCAGAGATAAAACCATAAAAACACATAGTGACCTAAACAAGAAAGCCTCAGAAAATTTATGAGTGAAAGTATAAAGTCCTATTAAAGGACAAACAAGATTGGGGCAAATGGAAAAATTTGCCATAATCATGCATAGGAAGGCGACAATACAAATAATAGCTCTCAAAAGTAATATGTATATTTAATACAATTATAATCAGAATCCAAGCCTTGGAGTGGAGAGTTGTGTAAAATGATCTAAAAGGAAGAATAAATGAAAGAGAATAGTCAAGAATAATATGAAAAGTAGAATAATGAGGGAGGACTTGATTTAGCCAATACCAGAATGTAATCTAAATTTACAGTAATCAGATCAATATGGTAGCAGCATAATACTAGATGAAGATATCAGTAGAATAAATATTATAGGAATAAATGCTAAAATGACATGAATATTTAATATTTAAAAAGTACAATTTCAATCCAGAGAGAAAAGATAGGCTACTTGATAAAAGGTGTTGACAAAAATCCCTACCAATCTAGATATCTTGAGATAACATTCAGATAAATCGAAGACTCTAGATATGTTAAAAAGTGAAAAAATAAACATTTTAGAAGAGAATCCTAGAAAACTACAGTCCAATCTAGAGGAAGGCAATTTTTTTGGTGCTTTAGGTGAAAGTTTACAGCCCAAGTTGATTTAATTTCTCAGGCAGAAATTTGTACACATATTGCTTTGTAACATTAGTTGCAGTCCCCGCAATGTGACAGCACACTCCCCTTTTCCACCCCGGATTCCCTGTGTCCATTCAATCAGTTCCTGTCCCCTCCTGCCTTCTCATCATGTCTCCGGACAGGAGCCTCCCATTTGGTTAAAGGAAGGTAATTTTTTTTTTTTTTAACCAAGACTAGAATGTTTGAATGGCTAACTAAATTATGGTACATCTATACTGGGCAATTTTAGCTAGCCATCAAAAAGAATGAATGAGACTTGGAGAAATTTTTGTGAATAATTGTCAAGTGACAAAAGCAAAACACAGAAAGTGCATGTAGTATTATGCCATGTAGGCGCAAACATATATATAATACACACATAGTTAAATGTATACATACATATATATATATGTATATATATATATATATGGTTAAAAAAAGGTTTATAAATAATCATAAGGGCTTGGTGAAAATGTAAGAAGGAAAAAACCTGATGTTAACACAGATACCTGTCTGGGACTGTTGTGCAGAGTTGGGAGTAATGTGGATGAAGGAAGGAAGGAAAAGGATGAGGGAAATCATATAAGAAAGAAAAAAAACAGCACTTAAAAAAAAAAAAGAAACCAACATCAATTATATGATACCACTTATGAATATATATAAAACAATATATGCATTGTGGAACCCTGGTGGCTCAGTGGTTAAGTGCTCAGCTGCTAACCGAAAGGTCATCATTCAAACCCACAAGTCGCTCCTCTGGAGAAAGATGTCGGTCTGCTCCCATATTTACAGTCTTGCAAACCCTGTGGGACAGTTCTACTTTGTTGTTTAGGGTTCCCATGATTCAGAATCAACTTGATGGCAATGGGTGGGTTTTAATACGTACATGGGAATAAAGAAAAAGAATTTTTCAATGAAAAGTTGTTGTTTGGTGCTTCGAGTCAGTTCCAACTGATAGCGGCCCTACGTACAATGGACCGAAATACTACCTGGTCCTGCACCATCCTCACAAATGTTGCTATGTTTGAGCCCATCGTTGCAGCCACTATGTCAAACCATCTCATTGAGGGTCTTCTTTTTTGCTGACCCTCTGATTTACCAATATGATGTCCTTCTCCAGGGACTGGTCTCTCCTGATAACATGCCCAAAGTACCTGAGAAGGAGTCTCGTCATCCTCCCTTCTAAGGAGTACTTCTTCTGAGACAGATTTGTTCATTCTTCTGGCAGTCATGGTATATTCAATATTCTTTGCCAATAGCATAATTCAAAGTCATCAATTCTTCCTTGGTCTTCCTTATTCATTGTCCAGCTCTTGCTGCATATGAAGCAATTAAAAATACCATGGCTTATGTCAGGTGCACCTTAGTCCTCAAAGTGACATCTTTGCTTTTTAACACTTTAAAGGGGTCTTTTGCAGCAGATTTGCCTAATGCAATACGTTGTTTGATTTCTTGACTGCTGCTTCCAAGGGCATTGACTGAAATGAAATCCTTGGTAACTTCAATATTTTCTCCATTTATCATGATGTTGCTTGTTGGTCCAATTGTAAAGATTTTTGTTTTCTTTATGTTGAGGTGCAATCCATACTAAAGGCTGTAGTCTTTGATTTTCATCAGTAAGTGCTTCAAGTCCTCTTCACTTTCAGCAAGCAAGGTTGTGTCATCTGCATATCACCGGTTGTTATGAGTCTTCCACCAATCCTGATGCCCGGTTCTTCATATAGTCCAGCTTCTCAGACTATTTGCTCAGCAAACAGATTGAATAAGTGTGGTAAAAATGATACAACCCTGACACACACTTTTCCTGATTTTAAACCACACAGTGACCCTTATTCTGCTCCCTAATCTCTACTTCGAATCATATTTCCTTCCCTAGGTTTGCTCTGTACCAACTTTCTAGAACTTGCATTTCTCACTGCACCAACATTCTCCTAAACATTCAGGTCCAGCCACACTATGGATTTTACGTTTGTACTCACCCTGACCACCTCCCTTAATGCCTGCAAAGGATGTTTTATGCACTAAGAATTTTACTTGCTATGGCAAGACTCTGCTCAGGGTTATGCTAATTTATATCATGCTAATTTTTAAAATGTGTATCATGTTTTTCAGCTAGCGTATATTGAGTTTTTGTCTTATGCACAGCACCGCTTTATGTTAAATACTCTGGGAAGTACTAACAAATATTATCTGGAGTAACCCTTCTCCTACCTTGTCCTCACCACTCATTCTCACCCAGCCCTATCTCCTCTGCCTGCCTATCCCCAACCCCCCCAACCCCCCCACTGACAGTTGCTTACAATCTCACTTGGAAATAAAGAAAAACCACATAAACTATTAGAGATAACTTTGGAGTCAGAGAAAAGTGTTGAACGGTCTTAGGTCAAAACCCCTATCTTCTCATTGGAACCACTGCAATGCCTAAGTGTTCTTCTAGCTTCCAACATTACTGATGTCCCTCTACCCCAGTCTTTTCTTCAGACAGCAGTCAAAGTGATGACTTAAAATGCATATTACATCATCTCCTTTTCCTGATATCAACCCTTTAGTGGGTTACCTTCACTTCTAGAGTAAAATCAAAAGGTTGTACCTGCTCTTATTCTGCCACTTTTTCTGACATCATTTCCTACTTGTCTTTCCAGTCATCACCTGGGCTTCAGCTGCACTGGCTTCCTTGATGTTTCTTGAACACACTGTGCATGTAGCATTTCAAAGCTCTTCTCTTTGCTTGGAAAACTTTTCACTTACATATTGATATGTTATGTATTAACGACTTCACTTTATTTAGGTCTCTGCTCAACTGGCACCTCTTTGTAGAAGCCTTTGTTGATCATACTACCTAAAATGCTACTTTGCCTCATACATCTTTATCCCTTTTTTGGCTTTATTTTTCTCCATAGCATTACCTGACATTGTAAATATCTGTGTATTACCTGCCTCTTCTACCAGAATGTAAGTTCCAGAAGGGATTTTGTCCTACTTATTGATTAATAAATATTAATTGAATGACTAATGTCAAAAGTGACTAGTAACTAAGTAGAATGAGTTGTACTAGCTCACATGCATTCACTGTGCACTTGAAATTGTCAGAGAAGACCTCATGGGAAAAGTGGTACTTGAATTTAATAGGACAGATGGGTAACATCATCTTTTACCTGTCAATTAACCTCCACTAAGTTTTTTAACAGATACAACACCTAGAGTTTTGGGTCTTTATTGGGATGGTAAATCCCTGGGCACATCATAGATACCTGTTTCAAGAATTTTATGTCTTAGTATTGCTTTTGACCAAGTTCAGGCCAAAGTACCCAATTAAACAAAGAAAAATAAAATTAACACTCAGGAGTACATGATGCCTTAAATACGTAAATTATTCTCTGGCTAGAGCTACTGATGATAGGTTTGCACATGAGGATGCTGGCAGCATAGCAGACCTTACTTTAAACTTTTCAGGGGACAGGTCCTGACAAAACAAAGCCTGTTGCAGGGACAAATGTAGGTTCTTTGAATGATGAGTTTAGAGGGAACTTGGATTACTTTTTAAAGCAGTTCTAATACCAATCAAACTAGAAACAGCCCATGATGCCCCTTGGCTTTCTTCATAGGAGAGCTGGAAAGCTGGCCTGGCATCCACAGGCAATGTCTTCAAGGTTCTGGCAGGGGTGGGTCCCTTGGAAGGCGTACTGAGGTGGATTATGTTTGTATTCTGATGTTATACTCACTTTAATTGTGGACATCAAAGTTGCAGTTCTGCTAAAGTCATAGCTGGGATTTGTGCCTTTTTTATGCTTAAATACCCCACTGAGAATACATATTCCTGGAAAAGTGTTCATTGAATTTAGGAGACAAAAGTAGAAACGGGACGGATGATGGAATCAGAATGTTCTGTCTTTATAGCTCACCTTAAACATAACAGTGCTGTGATCTGGGGAAAGTTACTTCACTTTTGGGAGCCACACTTATTTATTTTTTTCAAGTGCTAACTAAAAGGTCGGCAGTTTTAATCCACCAACCCACTCCTTGGAAACCCTATGGGGCAATTCTATTCTGTCCTATGGGATTGCTATGAGTGGGAATCAACTCGACAGCAACAAGTTTGTTTTTCTTTTTTTATTGTTTATTAAGAAGTCCCTGGGTGGCACAAATGTTTAAGCACTGGACTATTAGCCAAAACGTTGGTGGTTAGAACACACTCAGTGGTATCTCTGAAAACAAGCCTGGCCATTTCCTTCTGAAAGTTCACAGTCTTGAAAACCCTATGGAGCAGTTCTCCTCTGTATGCATAGGGTAACCATGAGTCAGAACGGACTTGATGGCAACTAACATCAACAATATTTTTTATTAAGGACTTACAAAGAACTGAACATCAAAAATATTTTACATTTGTTGTCTCAATCCTCACAACAGTGTTATGAAATGAGTATGATTATTATCTCTACTTAACAGACTTAAAAAAAAAACAAACCCAGTGCCGTTGAGTCAATTCCAACTCACAGTGACCCTGCAGGACAGAGTAGAACTGCCCCATAGAGTTTCCAAGGAGCGCCTGGTGAATTCAAACTGCCGACCCTTTGGCTAGCAGCCATAGCACTTAACCACTATGCCACTAGCGTTTCCAAACAGACTTAACAGGTCTTAAAACTGAGATTCCAAAAAGATTAAGTAACTTTTCCAAACTCACAATGCAAGTATGTGGTAAAATCTATGACCAAATCCAAAAAGTAGGAAATAGGACTGAGCTTGAATCCATGCTCTCAATCACTCTGTCAAACTGCCTCTCCAAATAGTAAGAATTTTTTGTTAATAATAAAAACTAATATGATCTATTGTTATTCTTCTAACACACTGGTTTGACCACATAAAAAATGTAAGGAAAATAATTCATTCAACTATCAGCATTTAGTGAGTTACTTCCATGCTCCAGGTGATTTTCTTAATCTTCGCAATTCTGAGGTGGATATTATTATCCTGCATTTTACAAATGTTGAAACTGAGAGTTTGAGAGGTTAAAGCACAGGCTTAAAGTCACTCTGGAACTGAAAGATGGACTGAAGATTTGAACCCAAAGCTTAGGGGAAGCAGTGGGCCAGAGGAAGTGAAAGAGTTGAAACCTGAGGTGGCAAGGGAAATGGCTAGAAGTGTGACAGAAATAGTTAGGACCGGTGGTTAAGGACCTTGAATGCCTAGGTTTGGAGCTTAGACTTTATCCTGATTAGTGATTTGAAAACAGGGAATTAACATGCTCAAATAAGACTTATTTTAAAAAGATGGCTCTAACATGAAAGTAGTATATTGACTTAAGTAGCTTTGTGTGGCACAGAAAAATGGCAGATGCTAACTAGAGTCCCACTAATCCCATTTCCTTTTCCTGGGCACTAAATAAGACTACATCTCCCAGCTTCCTTTGCAGTTAGGTTGGATCCCTGTGACTGAGTTCTGGTAAAGGTGATATACATTATTTCCAGTTCTGACCATAAATCACCCTGGTCAATCTTCCACACTCTCGTTTCCCTTTAATCAGTGACATTTGTGGTTGCTTATTGGAGATGGATACCTCTGATTAATCACTTGAAAAAAGAATCCCAGGAGAGTCACCAACTTTCATTGTTTTTTGCATGTATAAAGGAAAATAAATATTTCCATAGTAATAAGCTATTTTTTTTTTTAAGCTATTGAAATTTGGTGGTTTCTTTGTTACAGCCAGCCCATTTCCTTTCTAGCCAGTCCTGACTAATGCATTCAGTATTCTTCTCATGGAAAGGAAAACACTTCCTGTGGAGCATATGGACAATGGAGTTGGAGAAAGGGAAAAGACTATCTCCTTTGGGACCCTAAGTTGAGAAGGCACAAAATCTTGCATTATTCTGTTTTTGCCGGGTTGGCAATATTTTTTGTTCTAGAATTTGTTAAGGTTTTCCCAAGAGCAAAGTGCTTTGATTCTGCCAATATGATAGCCAGCATCCAAGAAGGACACCAATGATCCTTGCTTCCTGGTATTTATGCCTTTGTGTAATCCCCTCTCACAAGAATCAAGTTTGATCTCTGTGACCAATAGAATGTTGTGGAAGTGGTGATTTGTGACTTTAGGTAATAAAATACATTGCAGCTTCTACTTTGGTCTCTTAGGTCATTCACTCTGGGAGAAGCCATGCCATGAAGATACTCAGGCAAACCTATGGAGAGGCCCATGTAGAGAGGAACTGAGACCTTCTGTCAACAGCCAGCTCTAGCTTCCCAGTCATGGTAGTTTGCCACCTTGCGAATGGGTCCTCCAGCTCCAGTCAACTCTTCAGATGACTTAGCCCAGCCTTTTGTGTTGTCCAGTTGAAGCCCCAGACATTGCAGATCAGAGGCAAGCCATCCCCACCCTGTCTTTTCTGAACACATGATCCACATAAACTATGAGAAATAGTAACTGATTATTGTTTTAAGCCATTAAGTTTTGGGCATTTTTTTTTTTTTTTTTTTAATGCTGCAGTGACTAATGCAGCCTCCCAAGAAGCCCAGAATGAAGTCAAACAGATCCACGGTAGGATTCCTGTTAATATAATCAAAGTGATTGTGGAAGCCCGATTCAGGGGTGGTAGTCCTATCTTCCTTTAGCGTGGTCTTGTGTCAGCTATGACAGTGCTTCAGCCCAGTGCTGGCTGCTTTTCCTTTAGCTACACTGCCTGGTGCTAGGAGAGACCACAGTAGGTACTGCTGATACACTCTGATTGGAGAAAGAATCTGGAGCTCCTTCTTCCTTTGAATGAGTTTCCAAGTAGAACGGCAATACGTTTCTTACAAATGTAATGTTGGCATTTTATTCCTAATTTAAATTATATTGAAAGTCAAATGGAATTAGAAAAAGAGAGTTGTCTTGTTTTAGAGACATGTTTCTTGTAATAGATCGGACTACAGGGGCAGTTTGAGGACTCTTCCGGTCAATCCATTTTCTTTCTTTTAAAAACTGTAATTGAGCAGACATGCAGTCATGCAGTAAAAAATTCATTGGATTAGAAGTCAAATGACCTTCTTTCAATTCTTGACTTTACTTCCAAATAGCTAGATAACCTTGGAGAAGTTACAAAATCTTTCCCTATCTTTAAAATTCAGGTGATACTGATGATATCTAGCTGAAAGGAACAAGATTGTTGTGAAAATGAAAGTAGAAAATATATATATATTTTTTAATATAAAATATAAGATTAAATCAATATTTTAATCAAAGGATTAAAATATTGATTTAATCTTATATTTTATATTAGAAAATATATATATATTTTCTAATATAAAATATAGATTATTTTATATTAGAAAATATAGTGCCTGTTATTTGTCAAGTACTATTCTAGGCTTTAGAAATACAGCAGTGAATAGAACAAAGTCCATGCCCCTTCACAGAAATTACATTCTACTGCAGATGAAGTATATTACTTTCCTATTGCTTCAGTAAGAAATTACCACAAATTTAGTGGCTCGAAACAACATAAAATTATTGTTTTGCATTTCTGCATGTTAGAAGTTCAACAGGGGTTTCACTGGGCTAAAATAAAGGTGTGAGCAGGGCTGTATTCCTTTCTGGGGGCTCTAAGGAAGAATCAATTTTCTTGCCTTTTCCAGTGTCTAAGAAACTGCCCACATTCCTTGCCTCGTGGCCTCCTTTGTCCACCTTCAAAGCCAGCAACCTTGCATCTTTCTAACCATTCTTCCATAGTTATATCTCTCTCTGATTGTCCTCTTCTACCTCCCTCCTGCATTTTAAAGGACCTTTGTGATTACATTGGGCCCACATGAATAATCTATGACACCCTCCCCATTGCAGTGTCCTTAATCTAATCACACCTACAGCAACCCTTTTACTATGTAAGGTAACGTATTTGCTGACTCTGGGGATTAGGACATGAACATCTTTGGGAGCCATTATTCTGCCTACCACATAAAGTAAATTTTACTTTGGGTAGAAACGTTCTAAATGACTACTAACTCTTCAGTTTATATTAATAAACCCAAACTATACACTATGTCTCAGGATTTTGTTGTTGCTGTTTTGTTTCATACTGTAGGCTTATGCCTGACTTCCAAGGAGGATTAGATTTTGACTAAGAAATTATTCTTTTCCAATTCTGTCAAGGGTTTTGAAGTTGTTTTTTCCCTTAAACTATTGAGTGTGGGTATGAAAAAGAAACCGATGGCCAGAGGAGAAAATCCCAGCTCATTTATTATTTCTATGGAAAGTCTGGGTTCATAAGATCTTATTCATTGACCTGGATCTGGACCAGCATTGAAATATCGTTGCTGAGATGTGATGCTGTGACCCTGAGGAATGAATTTAGTTCAGAACAGGCAAGGCCGTCAGTGACAGTTGCTGTCTATTTCTGACATATTCAATCAAGGTTTTTGGAGTGTCAGAATGTGTTATAACTTGGACTGAAATATGACAACCTGTCAAAAAATTTCCACTACTGATAACATTCCCTTGAGGTTAATAGACAAAATTATATGATAGCATGATTTGTGTAATATATTCCTAAATTCCCTGCCATAGCATCTCAGGGGTGGGAGATCTATAGTCCACTTTTACTGCACTGTAATACTTGTGCATTGTAAGCCCACTGTAATACTCAATTTCTTATGCTGGAACCATATTTGCTGAGCATATGTTGAGGCACTTTTCAAGTCAATTCAATTCTGATAAGGGTTTGTAGGTAACTGACAATATATGTCACACACTACTAGGTGCTGTGGTGGGTCCTTTAGAGGAATAAAAGATGGCTCCTGCTCTCAAGGAGCTTAAAAGCTGTTGCTGTAATATGGCATAAACACAGAAAATAACTGAAGAAAATTACAAGTCAATATACTCAAGCCTGCTATAGACCAATGAACTATGAAAGCTCAGGATCAGAGCTGACACTGGCGTTCTGAGAATTCTGGTAAAGGCTGAAGAGATGTGCAGGGACTTGAGACAGGTTTTGAAAAATGGGGAGCGGGACATTGTATGGCAGGAACTTTATGGGAAGAGCCCTCGAGATCAGAATGAAAATTTGATGTACAATGTGCATTAAGTTTAATGAGCAACAAAAAAAAGGGAGCTATGAAATATAAGACCAATAGAGTTTGGGCATATTTATGTGGGTCTGTGTTCATGTGTGCATGCTTGTGTGTCTGTGTAACATAGATCCAGAGCCCAGGACTGTGGCATAGACTAAAGAAAGGGCATGGTGATAATGAAGACAGTAGTAATTGGTACCAAGATTGAGCGTGTGCCAAGCATTTACAGGCATTATCTCATTTAATCCTCACAGCAACTGTATGAATTAAGTGTTAATATCTTACTTTTACAGATGAAAAAACTGAGGCTCAGAGAAATTAAGTAATGGGTGCATGGTCACACAACTACCAACTGGCAAAGTTGGGCTTCTAATTCACTTTATCATCCTTTGTTGTTGTTGTTAGCTGCTGCTGAGTTGGGTCCAAGTCATGGTGACCCCGTGTAAAACAGAAGGAAATATCATTTGGTCCTGCACCATCTTCATGACCTTTGGTCTGTTTGAGCCTATTGTTGTGGCCATTGTGTCAGTCCATCTAATTGAGGGTTTTCCTTGCCTCTGCTTGCCCTCCATTTTACCAAACATGATGTCCTTCTTCACCAATCAGTTCCTCCTAATGGCATATCCAAAGTAAGAGAGTTTAAGGCTCAGACAATATTCTGTGATCCCTATGGTTTTCATTGGCTAATTTTTGGAAGTAGATTGCCAGTCCTTTCTTCTTAGTCTGTCTTAGTCTGTAAGCTCCACTGAAACCTGTTCACAATGGGTGACCCTGCTTGTATTTGAAATACCAGTGCAAAGCTTGAGCATTATAGCAACTTACAAGCCACCACAGTATGACAAACTGACAAGTGGTGGTTCATTATACACTCAATATTAACGTGTTTGTATTGACTCATGGGTATTACAGTATCCAGGAATATGTTAAATACTAGCTTGAACTCTATAAGCAAGAATATTGTTTGAGTTGACGGTAGTAACAATAATGGCAAATGGTTACATAGTGATGACTGTATGCCAGGCATTGGTTTAAGTACTTTGCCTACACTGACTCATGTAATCCTGGTAACAATTCTTTGATGAGGGGCTGTTATCATGCCCATTTTATGGATAAGGAAAACTAAGCACAGAGAAGTTAAGCTCCTTCTCAAGATCACACACTAGTGAGTAGCAGAGCTGGGATTTGATTGCAGGTGATTGGGCCTCAGACTCTATGTCTTCCCCACTGTATTCTACTGCTGTTACAGTAAGTAATACACACCAATGACAAATAAGGACAGTGGAATTCATCTGACAGGGTTCTGAGGATTAAATTAGAGACCATTTGTGCAAGTTACAGTACAGTGTCTAGCATACTGTAGGTGCTTAGTAAACGGCTGATATATTTAAAGAAAGACACTGTTATGGATTGAATTGCATCCCCCAAAAACATGTGTCAGCTTGGCTAGCCCGTGATAGCCAGTATTGTATGACTGCCCACCATTTTGTCATCTGATATGATTTTCCTATGTGTTGTAAATCTTACCTCTATGAGGTTAATGAGGCAGGGTTAGAGACAGTTATGTTAATAAGGCAGGACTCAAGATTAGGTTGTATCTTAAGTCAACCTCTTTTGAGATATAAAAGCTTGAAGTGAGCAAAGAAACGGGGAGCCTCATACTACCAAGAAAGCAGCGCTGGGAACACAGTGAGTCTTTTGGACAGGGGGTTCCTGCTCTGAGAAGCTCCTCGACCAGGGAAAGATTGATGACAAGGACCTTCCCCATGAGCCGACAGAGTAAGAGTCAGCCTTACCCAGGAGTTGGCACGCAGAATATGGAGTTCTAGCCTCCTAGACTGTGAGAGAGTAAATTTCTTTTTGTTAAAGCCATCCACCTGTGGCATTTCTTTTATAGCAGCACTAGATAACTAAGATGCTAAACTCATAAAGAGTCCACCAGCAACCAGTTCTGTAGATCAGTCCATGTATATATGACCATGATATATATATATCCCTTCCCTGGGTTTTAGTTTTTACAATGAATACAGCACCAAATAAACCCAAAAAACCTGAATAAGGGGATCTTAAATTCACTAATTCTGTCCCACGAGGCTGAAAGAGCAAAGAGCATGAACTGAAGGCGGTGGCTTCACCTCTGTAATCTGCGGAGCTAAGGTACTTAGCTGAGTGATTCCAACCACCGGACACTGATTCAGCGCAGCACACGTCTCCCTAAAGTGAACTAACTCAATGGTTAGTTCATAGCATAGCTGTTCTCAAACGTTTGGTTTCAGGACCACTTTATACTCTTAAATATTATTGAAGACCTCAAAGAGGTTTTGTTTATGTGGGTTATATCTACCAATATTTGACATATCAATAAAATTCGGAACTTTAAAAAATAGCTGTTTATAAATTTGTTTAAAATAACAGTAACAAAACCCATTACATATCAATGTAATTAATATATTTTTATGAAAACAGCAATATTTTAAAATAGTAGTGAGAAGGATGACATTGTTTTACATTTTGAAGATCTCTTTAATGTTTGTTCTGTATTCAATTTACTGTATATCATACCATGTATTAGCATCATAGCTTCAAATAGACACTAATTGATTTAGTCAAACACTCTACTGAAATCATGAATTGTCAGATCAGGCCCAACAAATAATCTTATTTTGCCCCTAGACCCAGACCCCAATGTATATATTTGAATTATTTACTGCATATGAAACCCATTATTGTTCAATGAGGAATGGAACAAGGGTAAATATGTAAGGAAATTAGGAATAAGTTTGAGGGCAATAACAATGCCAAGAGCAAAGGAACAAAGAGCGGTAAGGGTAGGGAAATACTCATCAAGATGTCCCCATCCATGTCATCATTCCTCGAGGAGAAACGGACTCTAGGAGGAAGGTGGTGCCAGTCTTAACAGGGCAATTTTATGGGTTGTCCTCACTAGACCCTTCCTCACAACTGTATGTCATTGAAATCAGGAAGCCAATCCAGCTGGCATATGGCAAAATAACAATTATTTGCTCACATTCACAAACTGCCGGACCTTGCAGTATCTTTTTGGGTATTATCTGACGTCCTTGTGTTTTGGAAATTTGGAGGAAAAGACAGAGAATTCTTGTTCATCCATTCTGCAAATGAAGAAAGAAATAAAGGGAGAAAAAATCAGGGAGGGTTTCCTTCCTTACCCTAGGTGTAGGTTTACTGAAAAATTTATCTTTGACCATGAGCTAGCACCACAGATTGCCATGTGGGAGATGCCTTCAACTCATTTAAATTTGTCAGACTGAGGAATCTTGGCATTTTTATACCTGGGGAGGAGAAGCAATGCATCTTTATTTTTCTGCTGCTCTAAGTAGGCTTATATATGGAGGAAAATAGATTTGGAAAAGCAGTCCAAAGAGCATGAATTTTACTTATGTAATTATTTAGAACAAAGTGCAAATGCTTTAGATTAAAATATAATAACAATTTTTTAGACTTTGTGTATGTGTGTGTAAACCTTAAAATTTGGGGAAAAAAAGTAAGATTTTACTTGAAGGGCTCTTAGAAATTATCCACAAGAATTTTGCTCAGGATGTTTTCTTGTGAAATAAAATTAGGGAAACCATAGGATTTTATTTCTTGGTATCAGAATGCTTAAGCAAAGGAGACGCTTTATTCTCTAACTTTACACACCTCTTCCCTGTGTGAGGTTGTCCTCGTCTTTGTTTTGTCCTTGGTAGTTTTGGGTCTACTTTTAAGGACTCATGACTTTTTCCTACCACTTTCCATTAAAACCAATTCCACAGCCCAATAGACTGTTAAGAAAGTTTAAGGGGTTTTTTATATACTGATTCTTTCCTTGAAATTATTACTTTTTTTTTTTTTAGCTTAACAGTATTTCTCTATCCAGTTATATCTCCCTTTAGTTATGCTTTAGTTATGCCTAAATAATTCTTTTTCCACTTTAGTTTTCATACCCTTAGGATATTTTAAGCAATCATCACGTCTCTCATCAGCTATGCTTTTAAGCTTGAAATGACAGCCTTATTTACCAACGATGCTATTTGAAATACAGTGTTTGTAAATAGAAGTTTATTATTGTAGGGCTGCTAACACATTGCGGGTAGTAAGCTTTTATTTACTTATTTGTGTTACTAAGAGGAAAAGGACAGAGAAAGATATTTTCTCTGAAAACACAGTGCTTAGCTCAGTTCCTTCTTTCTATATGTCATTCATAGGAATTTTCTCAGAGGAGCTGAATCTAGCCCTATAGTATTCCTTGATCAAAAAAAAAAAAAAATTACGTGTTTTCTGTAATAACTAAAAAGACTCTTCAGAGAAGAAGGTCAGAACGAATTCGTAAACAGATCTTAATGTATCTAAGAGGTGTAGGAATTAAGGAAAAAAGAAGAAATGACGTGTGCTTTCTTTTTTTTCTACCTAACATCTATCTATCTACCTACCTACCTATTTCTGAAAAGTTAAATTTCACATTTGATTTAATTTATTAATTAACTGACTACTACAGAAATATTTGAGTCCCTTATATATGTTAAGTAGCGGAGGTAGAAAAAAATTTATAAGTCAGCGTCCTGTCATTTAGAAGTGCATTGTGCCGTAAGGAATGAAAACATGTAAAAAGATCATAAAAATGGAGATGCATTAGGTACCAAAATAAATGACAAGGATAATTTGGAATTAAAGGATTCCACTGTCCTGCAGAAAAGTAAAAAATTCCAAAGAAATGGGATGAATTGCCTGTCTAATCCATTTCCTAAAGTTGGATATTTACGTATTTATATATATGTGTGTGTGCATATATATATATGTATTAGGTTCTTTTAAAGGGGGGAGGAGATAGTTAAATTGGTTACAAGTACTCAGATTTATGTTCTTATTAGAACTGAAGCTTTTATATTTTGAGTTAATATAAAATCATATCAAATGGGGAGAAATCTTAAATTGATCACTTATGAATTTGGTTCACAATTGAAAGAAAGTTCGAAAATGTTATTTAAAACACATCATAGCACAGAGAACTAGTCTTATTTACAATCTTATATTGTATTAAATTAAGGGCTTGGTGTAACGGCAACAAACTGATCTATATGTAGAAACAACCCATTGGGAACATGGTACAGCACTTACTTAGTACTTGCCTAAGTATTATTTAGTATTATATTCACCATATTCCTTTTAGATAATCCTGTTTTTTAAGGCTACATATTTAAGACACCTCTTCCCATTCCAATTATTTTTTCTTTTCAAAGTCCTGACCAAAATTGGGTTGTTTTGCCTCTGGCTTGAGCTGACCATTTATAGGTAAATTATTAATTGATTGGCTGGATTATCACAAAATGAATAGGACTCAGGATTAAATTCATTAAAAATAAAAGGGAGGCAAAACGGTTGACATCTAAGCATCTAAATCAAAATCATATTTTAACAAACAGTTCTTAGTCTTTATGGCAGTCACCAAATTGAAAAAAAATTACATTTTGTTTGATATAATAAAACTGAATAATTTCAACCCAGCTCAAAATTATAGCAAAATAAGTGCTAGCTTTAAATACATTTATAAAGATGTAAGCAGGTGATGTTTTCTCAGGTTAGGAACACCATCTAAACAATGTGATATTTATGCAAAAGTTAAATTCATGTAAGCCCGTTTCACCAAAACGAGTGAAAATTCCAGTCAAATTGTTTAATTAGGAGTCTTTGTGATTAAGAACATTTGGAACATGAAAAGGTCAAAAAATAAACATAAAGCTTTGGACAGATGGTGTTTAAGATAAGCTGAAGACTACTGTTAAATTTGGAAGGGTCAATATGGTTATGTACACAGTCTTTACCATATAATAAGAAAGTGTCCTAAGGGCAGTGTAGGGACTAGATTGAAGAGCATAGGTTTTAGGGCCTAAGCTTCCTCATCTTAAAAATACGAGGGCCATAATTTGTGCCTTGCAGCATTGTTTTAAGGATATAATATATAATCAAGACTTGGCACATAATAAATTCTCAGTAAACAGTAGCTGTAATTATCAGCAATATTTTTATCAAGTGTTTGTGTTTACTTTTTAGTTTCTTGGCTCAACAATATACATCACTTTAAATTCAGGTAAGACCACAGGAAAGCCCACAGAGCAACTGCTGAGAGGGATACTCTCTTACCCTCAGAGTCAGCAGTTACTTTTATCCATGTGGAAAACCCAGACACAACATTAGGGTGGGCAGAAATGAACTGAGGGAGGCAGGCACCATCTAGCTTGTTGTACGTCCTCTCCCAACCCCAGCCAGGTGCGCTTGCTGGCTCCCCACACAAACCTTTATGGGGTCTCGCGCTCATTTTTCCTCCCGTCGCCTGAAGCTCCACTGTGAGGACAAAAGTGTCCCGTGGTAGCTAGACCATCACTCAGCTACTGCCATAATTATTCACCTACAGCAGATTCTGGAATTCTCTGCTCCTGGGTTCAGGGGATACGTTGTAAGACTCTTTGGAGCCTGGAGGCAATTAGCAGGAGACCATAAAAAATGAAGATGATGGCAATCAAATTGTAAAAGCTGAAACCATCTAGAAATGTGAGGGTAAACTTGATACATTTTGAAAAAGAAATATCTGTCACTTGTCTCTTTTCCCCCCCCCAAGAAATGGGAATAAGTGTGCAAAAGAAAGTATTGGTTTTCACTTAGCTACTCAGTCCTGTTACAGACTGGAGCCCCACAGCCCAATCGTCTGAGGTCCCTATCACTGAATTTCTGGATATAAAAATAATAACTTTTAAACAAAAAGGACCAGTAATCAACTAGTCCTGAAGCTACATATGCTATAAAAATAATACATTTTTTCTTAGTTTTTACATTTTAAATTTTATTTTAATTTTCTCAGTGGAAAAAAGTTACAATAAGACAAAAAAGGTTATGGTTGAAGTAATAGAAAATATTCTTTTTTTGAATGTAAATGCATGATTTTTGCTTATAATACCAAATGAATCTTCCTCAACACCCAGTCACAGTTAACTATTTTTTCTATCGCAAAAAATAAGTAGTAGTTCTAAATACAACTGAAATGTGTGCTAATTAATTCACACAGAAGATGATGAGAGTAAACAAGTGCACACAACGCACAGCAGTACATGTGCACACAGGAACCCATTACAACGCTTGTTTCTTGTGAAAAACTATCAGTCTAGAGAGGAATAAATAGCATAGAGCAGGTTTTGCCCTCTGTGACTGTGATTAGAGTTCTAATGCTGTGTTGCCTTAAACCGTGCCAATTTCATTTCTACAGTGAAATACGCTTTAAAGAACAGGAAGAAAACTGATTATTTAATCAAAGGGAAGGAGAAAGCCAAAATAATCTATTGTATCTCATGAAGGAGTAGGAGTAGGGATAGGGTAACCTCATAAAGCATTATACTAATGCTCCTTCTTTATTTTAAGTAACAAATAAAATAGTAAAACATTTTTTTCCCATCGTAAAAACTGACTTTGATCCCCAGTACAGCCATTGAGTGGAAAATTGAACCACAATATAATTGCTTTCCCTGTGACCGATAAAGTGGTGTAACAAATTTTGTGTTTGAATGATAAAATCAGCAATTTTTCCCTAACATTTCCCTCTGCCACTCCTCCAAGGACACTCGAGTCCCATCGAGCTCCAGGGCAAGAGAAAGGGTTGGAAGAACTAACTGTATATCTACTCCAAGTTGTTGTTGGATTTCTCTTGCTTGCTTTAAGAAATAATAAATAAATAAAAGTCTATGTTTTTCTTTAAATGCCTAATATAAATCACTTCTGAATGTGTGGGGGAGAAAAAAATCCACCCTTCAATGAAAACTGATTACAGACGTAAAAAAAAAAAAAAAAAACTAAAGCCATACTGAGAAAAATTATTTTACTCAAGAGTAAAATCGTGTTAGAATGAGGAAATTGTCTTAACAGTCCCAGTGACAAGTGCCACAGCTGTTTGATGCAGAGGCAGCAGCCAGAAAGACGCTCGCCACAGGAAGGAAAACGGGATGCATTTGTGAGCTCATTATGACAGGATTTAACTGTGGAAAGATCCGGCACTTTGAGCGTGTATGCATGGCAGAGCTCCCCCATCAACGTAACTAACTCACTTTTCCCTGCTCTTTTGGAGTAACAATGCTAAATGGCAGCGACTATTATGAAGTTCTGTGCACCCCTCTCAATCTGTTATTTGGCTGGCATATTCTTCAGAAGAGGATACATTCCAAGTCACTACAATAGACACTTCATTATTGTATGGGCTTATGTGGAAGAGGGGTAGAGGCAGGAGGAAAAGAGATCTCAGTTAAGAGACCTCAGAAAGAAATCTACAATGAACGCTTTGAAGTTCAATCCAGGCGTTTAAGTGGAAGTTCATCCTAAACTGAAATGTTTGGTTTGCAAATCTGAACCCAGATTTGGTCCTCTGAAGCTACCCGCTGAAGTTCAGTCATTCACAAGGAGAATATATATCTTGGGTAGTGCTTCTGTTTGGACCTGGAGATATGGGAACCCGCAGAGACATAAGGAAAAACATTTTCAAAGACCAGTTGTTTTCAGACGTCATAGAAGCTCTTAGTTCTACTTGGTGAGGCATACTTTCACTTACATTAGAACCCAGCCCCCTAAGAGCAGGCAGCCAGCTTCCAGAGCTCTTGGTTCTTGATCTAGCAAGGAATTCCAATAAGCCAGCATTATGGGTAAAGGTAAAATTATTTTAATACTTTTCTGTGTTTTCTAAATTTTTTACGAGTACGTATAGCTTTTGTTCTACGTACTTTTTTTTTTTTAACTTTTAAAGCTTTTTCAAGTTTAATTTTGGAAAATTTCAGTATGTCTTAAAATAGAAGACTATAAGGATCCTGATATACCATTGCCCGCTGTGATAGTTATCAACTCACGGCCAGTCTTAGTTCAGTAATACCCACATCCCTCCGATTATTTTGATGCAAAATCAAAACAACGTAACCTTTCATTTGAAAATATTTCTACATGTATTTCTAAAAGATGAGGACAAAAATACAGGCACAATGTTATTGTCATGTCCGAAGTGGTTAAAAAGTATTCCTTTTGTTTTTTTCTATCCATATCTAGTTATGGTGTTGTTGAAAACTCTGTCCCTTGTATTTCCTATAAATTTGTAATTATATAATGAATTTATTAACAGTTTGTTTGAATTAGTGGAAACCCTGCTGGCGTAGTGGTTAAGAGGTATGGCTGCTAACCAAAAGGTCAGCAGTTCGAATCCACCTATTGCTCCTTGGAAGCTCTACGGGGCAGTTCTACTCTGTCCTATAGGGTCGCTATGAGATGGAATAGACTCGACGGCAATGGATTTGGCTTTTTGAATTAGTATACAAATAAGATCCATATGTTTTTGTTGGTTAGTATATCTCTTTAGTCTTTTTTTTTTTTTAATCTCTAAGTTCCCTCTTTATTTTTCATGTTTTTAAGGAAATTCAGTCAAATGTCCTTAGAATTTCCCACCAATTTTAATTTTCTGATTGCATTCCATGGCATTGTTGAGTATGTCCCTATCCTATGTGTTTCCTTTGAACTAATAGCTCTGGAAGTTTGATCAGATTAGATTCAATTTTTTCTTTTATTTGGTGGGGAGCAACACTACTTCATATACGGTGTTGTGTATTTCCATCAGGAGGCACACAGTCTGGTTGCATCATTTATTGGAATATAATCAGCCAGTCATGATCATTTACTCATTAAGAGTTGCTAAATTTGATATTCTACATATCGCCTCTTTTTTTAATTAAAGATATATCAAGGAATCCTCATTAACCTATTTGTACCAAAGGAGAGGTAATATGAAAAGAGGGCTGGGCAGGGTGGGATTCAGGAGGGATGGGCTCTCAGGTCAGTTCTGGGCTTTGTTTTTCTCATCTGTAAAGTGAGAGGGCTCTTTGCTAAGGTTTCTTCTAGAACATAACATTTAGGTTCCCTTGTTTTACTTGGTGAGTGCTGTATGTCAGCATCCTTCCATGTGGGAGACAAGCCCTTGCCTCTAAAATAAGATAGATCACTGGGAAGCAAACTGGGCACTACTCTTCCCCCATGTCCATTAGCAGAGTACTGGTAAGCACCAGCATCTACAGGATGGCTGTTTAGGTGAGCAGATTGCACTGGACCGGAGCCCACATTCAGGTGAAACCCAGTACTCGAAATATTGTATTTAATACTGACACTAAATTAGAATTTTTAAAAAAGTATTATTGATAATGATGATAGAGAATAGTGGCTATAGTCTAAGCTGTATCTTACAGGAGCTTTACATTTGAATCCTTCTGACCTTAGTCAGAAAAGAGAATATACCTGCCTCACTATTATTGCAAAAATTCAGTGAGACAATTAGATCAGTTCCTGGCACTGAGTAAGCACTTCATACATAGTCCTTATCATTAGTACTTACGAGGATAGTGGTCTGCAACATGATTACATGAACATTTTGCTATGTAGGTGGTCAACCTTAAGCTTTTCTAACTGAAACACTGGTGATTTTCCTATTTAAACTTTCGTTTTAAGACCGATTGCGGTTGAGTCGATTCCTACTCACAATGACCCTGTAGGACAAAGTCAAACCGCCCCATAGGATTTCCTATCATCTTTACGGGTGCAGACCACCATATCTTTCTCCTGTAGAGTGGCTGGTGGCTTCAAACCACCAACCTTTCATTGGCAACCAAACGCTTAGCTGCTGTGCCAACAGGGCTCCTTCCTCTCATATTAGAGCATTAGTAATTTTCCCCTGTGTGTGGAAAAGAAATGTTCTGTACTCTCTTCTTACCTCAGTCCTGCAATTGGACTGTCCAGATCTCTTGCTGCCCAACAACAAAAGGGCAAATGAAAGCAGTGGAATCCATAGGAAAGCAAGTGTCATCTACCTTTTATTAGTCTCCATGCCTTCATCTTTGTTCTTTTAGTCTGCTCTCTACTTGCAGATGGAGTGATCCTTTAAAAACATATCGGATCATGTAGAATCCTTTTTCAAATCCTATACTGGCCTTCCTTTACAATTCTTTCCACAGGACCTATGGGATCCAGCCTCAGCCTCTCTCCTATTTTTATTTCTCTCTTCTCTGCTCCAGCGACACTGAACTTGCTCTTCTCAACCATGCTGAGCTCATTGCCATCTCACGTCTTCGAGCTTCCCCTTTAGAGGAACTGCCCTGGATCTTCAACTGGTTGGCTTATTTTTTTCATTTAAATCCCTGTTAAATGCTTCTTCTCAGGGAAGCCTTCCCTCATCATCCAACCTAAAATAGCTGCTTTATTCCCTCACACATCACTATGTCTTACATTGTCTTATTTTTCTTCATGTGACACTTATCACTACATGACAATATGCCATGTATAGTCAGTTGTTGTTATTTGCTGTAGTTCTATGAAGTCAACATGAACATTGAATTAATGAATATTTTTTAATCCATTGCTCATAGGGAAATACAGGATTAAGTTCCTATGAGCCTCTGGTCACAATATTTTTGCCAGCTGACCAACAGCTAGCCTTGTTTTATATGTTTCTGTTTAAAGACATCTTATTTAATACATATATTATGGCTTCAATTAACATTGAACTCATGGCTAACAATACTATGACTCATGACTTAACAAAGCTATGTAACACAAAATTTTCTGTGTAAGGCACATCACAGCCTTCTTGTGCTTTGGAACACAAGACAGCATGTTAGCACTGTGTTTGTAGGACAACGAAATTACCAACAAGAAGTACAAAAATAAAAAACATATGGCACTAAATATATTGCAAAATAGATACTTGTTTAGAGTGTGAGAACTGTAACAAAAGACAGAGCATCACCTGGTTTGACCTCAGCTTTGAAATGCATGTTGGGTGACTCAAATTTTTCTCCACTGTGTCCATGTCCATGAATGATTACAAAAATGCTGAATATTGGTTTTGGTGTTACAGATACATTTTAGCAACTAAGTGGATTCATAAATGTGGATTTTGCAAATAATGAGATCACGTGTATTTTCTTGTTTGTTATAGTTTATGTCATTCAACCATAATTTTAGCCTTCATGGGAACAGGAACTTTTTCCGTCCTACTCAGCACTGAATCTTCAGACAGGCCTAGAGTAGTATGTGGGTCATAGTAGCCCTGTAGTAAATACTAGTTAAATGAATTATTTAATCTGAAGTCTAGAAAAATAGACATGGGTTTACAGTGGTATTATATCTTACAAGAAATGGGTCAGTGGTCTGCATCTTGAGGCTTGCATCTTCAAAGACCTTAGGACTTTATTGTGATAAGTGTCATCTTAAAATAATCTGATTCTATGAAACTGGATTGGGGGCGACTTTTTATTTTTATTTTTTTTAATCAAAAGGGGTGATCTCCAACAAGTTTGCATGCACAGCAAGAGCATCTTGAAGAGGCTCCCTGTGAAGTACACCTTGATTTATCCCATTAGGTGTCCTCCTGAGCATTCCCCAGAAACTGGGTGGCTACAGTCTACCCGTCTCTCATGTATCTGAGTGATTCTCCAAATAAAGGAAAGTAGAGAGGGTGTTATGGATTGAACTGTGTTTCCCAAAAAGATATATTGAAGTCCTAACCCTCGATACCTGTGAACCTGACATTACTTGAAAATAAGATCTTGGAAGGTGTAATCAGTTAAATTAACATGAGGTCATACTAGAGTAGGGTGTGCCCTAAACCAATGAGTGGTGTCCTTGTAAAAGAGCAGAAAAGACACAGACATAAAGGGAAGGCCACTTGGAGGTAAAGACAGAGATTAAAGTGATGTTACAAGCCAAGGAACATCAAAAATTGCGAGGAGCCACCAGAAACTAGGGAGAGGCAAGGAAGAATTTTCCTCCAGAACCTTCAGAGAGTGCATGGCCCTGTGACACCTTGAATTTGAACTTCTAGCTTCTAGAATTGTGATACGATAAATTTCTCTTGTTTTAAGCCATCCATTTTGTGGTATTTTATAATGGCAGACTTGGGAAAGTATACATAAGGTTTAGAGTCAGTGTATGACAACAAAGTAGAAGAAAGAGTACAGGATTAAGAAAAGAGGCTTTTTCCCTGTGAGACAAAAGGTCACCTTCTATGGCATCAATTGAAAAATGAAGCAAGATATATTGATAATTTAATCATCTCCATCTTAAGTTTTAAAAAGTATGAAGTTTCAAGACTCATCCTATAGACCATTTGAAACTAACTTGAAGTGTTGGGAGAGAATACTGCACAGTTTAAGTCCCGGCCGAGATTTTGGCCACCAAGAAAAGATGGTGAGAATATTTAAATGTATAATTAATCCTCATGATAAGAACAACCACTACCAGCAATCATATTATCTTTTAAGTAATTAAGAACTTTAGCCAAGAAACTGGAGGCAAAGTCAGGATGAATACCAATGTACCCAGTTGGGCAAGGTGCCTGGTGGAGTGTCACAGGGGACAGGCAGAGCTAGGTTCAGTGCTATTTAACATTTTTATTTGTGACTCGGTTGAGGGAACTAGGAACACAGTCATGAAAAGTGCAGATGCTACCAATTTCAGAAGCATTGTAAATACAAGGGAGGACAAAGGGATGAGAACAATGGGCAGGCAAAGGGAAAATGAATTTCCACTTGGAAGATCTACAAGAGGAAACACAGATGAAACACTGGAAGCAATAATACAGAAAAGAAAGTTCTAGAGGTAATTCAGGAAAGAGGAGTTAAGTTTAATGAAAGCTCTAAAAGAGCTAAAGGGCTACCAGGAGCTCTAAGCTCCCCATGTACCAGATAATGTGGGTTTTTAAAATGCAAGATAGTGGAGAGAAAAGGCACATTTCCTGAATCTCCCTCCATCCCCTGTGAGAGCGGGAGAGATCAGCTGGCTATTTCCAATCCCTCACTCTGAATATTGGGACCCCAGAAGATAACTTGTTGGGCCTCTTTGGTGTCAGACTAGCCCAACCTCAAAGGCTTTGAGACAGTCACATTTATCAAATTGCCTTGTTGATCAAATCGGAGCTGGTTAACTTGATTTTGTGGAATAAAAAAGAGTCAGGCCCCTTAGTTATGAAAGGTGCACAGACCTTTCCACCCTGAAGATTGAAGAAAAAGGACACCAGTTTGAAACTTAACAGAAGAAAAAGAAAAAAAAAAAGAGGAAGGATAAAATAAAAGAAGAGGTGCCATGCATTGCAAGTGTATGAATCCTGGATCATATATTTTAAGATAGTGACTAAGATGACTTAAGAGTCTATTTTCCATCTCTAATTCCCAGGGTGCCCTAATTTTAATTAGCAAGTGCATCTCAACCTTAGTACAATTGATATTTTGGATCAGATAATTCTTTGTTGTGGAGCGAGTGTGTTCCCGTACGTTGTAGGATGTTAGCAGCATACCTGATTTCTACCCACTAGATGCCATTAGCACTTTACCACCAAGTCATGACAATCAAAAATATCCACAGACATTGCCACATGTCCCCCGAGAAGCAATCACTCTTCCTACCTTCCAGTCTCCCTGCCTCTCCTAACTCCATTGAGAACCACTAAGCTACATAAATGGAATTTGTGATAGAAAGAGGAGAAACAGCTTCCAAGTTGGGAAATGTTTCTGTGATTCTCTAATAGAAAGGTCATTCCTTTTCTCTATATCTCTATATAGACTGTATATAGACCTGTTGACTTGTACAGTCCTTAAAGTTTCAGAAAGGAGACAAATATATTTAGCTAAGTCACTGTGTTTCAGATGCTCTTTTCATTTATCTCATACCGGCATTGAAATCTGGGAAACTCTCACATTGCCATTTAAGGCTTCAAGATTCACTCATGGCTTTAAGACTTCCATCTTCTCAGAGGGTTGACCTAGGGAGATAACATATCATGGCTTCCATTGGTTCACCTTTCCCAGAGCAGCGTTGCATTGCCCAGAGACTTACTTCCACTAAGCCAGTGTCGGATGTTGTTCACTGGAATTTCGATAAGAAGGGTGGTTGGGCTGCAGCCTGACCAGCTTTATGCAATCCCAGCCAATTCCCAAGGCAGGAAACACATTGCCAGTACCACACTCCCATGGTCTAAGTGTGTATATCCCTTACCTGCGCTGTTTGCAAACACAATCAGGTGGAATCAGAATTACTTCAGGTCCTAACTTTGTGAAGCAGCCTTGCAAAAAGCACATTGGAGGATTTTATGTATTGATTAAGCACAGTAATATTAATATGATCTTTGCCTCTAGCCAACTTCTCTCTTAAGGATATTCCCAGCTGGGACGATGAAAGTTTCTCTGATTCCAGCTGAATACTAATGTGTAAATTTTGTGGTGACCATTTGACCGACGTCTTTTCTTCCTTTCTCCCTTCTACTCCTCCCCCATCTCCTCTATTCCTCTGAAGAAAATAGCCTTCCAGATTTCACGTGGGGTTCACGTGTCTCCTCGGCTTGCCACTGACGCAGTGACTGATGGTTTGCAGTGCTGCCTCCCTTGACCTCGTCAACATCAGAAACTGCTCTCACATCTCAGTCATTTCTGACAGCCTCTGAGCAGAGAAATGAGACAGTCTCCGGGAGACAAAGGCTTCTGGCCTGGGGTAAAAAATTCCTTTTGAAAAAAAAATTTCTTTTTTGAACACTCTACAGACCACAGTGCTTTCCATTCATCTTGTAGTCTGGCCCATCCATCCCCAACTTCATATTAGCTTTTAGACATTATAGGTTTTTCTATTTCTTGGAGGCCAGCCACAGTAGCTCAGATGTTTTTACATTGTAATGACTCAGTCCTTCAGAGAAAAGAAAGCTGGTCAGTTTATCCAACAGCAGTTAATTATGACTTTTGATAAGCAAAGATAAACCTTATTTTTTAGTGTGATGCCCACTAGTCAACCCAAATAATATGGGGGGGGGATGAGATGGAAAGCTATGACCCCAAAATTAATATAGAGAAGAACCAATCTCACTGAATCAAAATGACATTCTAGAGTGTTTTACATGGAGATATAATATGTAAATAGATATGTGATATGATAATTAAAGCAAACGAAAAGGGAGACCTGAATATTGATCCTTATTTTTTCTCCCCTTGCTAAAAAAACTGTCCTGATAAATTTAAGTTCAATTTTCTTGCTCCAATAAGGGAATAAAATGCCTATTTCCCAGCTAAATTGTAGCCTCAGCCCATCCATGTTTAAGAGTACCAAGTCTTTTAAATCATTAGAAAAGAGTACATTAAAGTAGTAAATATATTGTTTTTCCACTGAGTTTTTCTTCAGTCAGCCAGGCTGATAGTATCACTTCTCAGTGGCACAGGTGGCTGGCTGTTCTCTAGAGTAGCATAAAATAGTAGGTGTGGAATTGTTGCTGGAAACTGAATGTCCAGCTAGTAGCTACATTTCCTGGCATCCCTTCCATCCATGTGGGACAATGTGACTGAGTTCTGATGAATGGAAGGTTAGTGTCAGTGATGTGTGCCACTTAGGGATTGACAAAAAACTAGAGTTAAGAGATTTAGCAAATAAAAATGCAGGATGCCCAGTAAAATTTGAATTTCAGGTAATTGCATGGTATATACTTGCATTAAGTTTTTTTTTTATTATTTATCTAAAATTCAAATTTAACTGAGCATTTTGTTTTTTTATCTGGCAGCCCTACTTCCCATGCAAGAGTCACTCTTTCCTGATGTCTGTGCCCAGGGAGATTTGGAAGCCATGTTGAATATGGAAGAGCCTCCACCTGTCTGAGTCCCTGACAGGCTGAGGGTAGCAAGCTCTGCTCCTGCCTCAGATTGGATTTTATGCAAGCAAGAAATCTCCTCACTGTGATTTCAGCATCTACCTGTTTCAGAATACCTTAAGAAGATTGCAGTCCTAAGCAGAGAGTTTCTTTTCTTTTCACACACATACTTAGAGTAAAACTCAAAGGGATCTTAGAGACCGTCTTGTCCAAACCAAGGTTTTTATAGAAGAGATAACTGAGTTCCAGACACATGAAATAACCTCAATCTATTAAGTATTTATGACAGAGGTAGGGTTTGAACCTTCCTTTTCCATTTCTCTGCATAATCCTTTTCCTACTTTAGATAACTTTCTCACGTATTCTCTGTTCACCACCAAATAATGGACATACACCAATCTCACAACCACCAGTGATACTACAAAATACTCAGATGGTGTTCTGTTCCTCATGTGGTTTGTCAATTATGTGGTAAGAAGGATGTATAATGACAATGACATGTGACACTGGTTATATGAAAAATGGGAGATGTAGACAATACCCACAGCAAATGCTACTGGAATTCAGAAGACAAAGAAAGGCATTTTGGAGAGGGATGCTGAGTGGAGAGTATTGAACCCAAGAAAGGCTTAATAAAAAGAGCAGAGCTTAGACCAGCAGAGAGATCTGTATACAGGGGGCATTCAGTGCAGATGGGGTGGTGAAAGCAAAAAGCTGAGGAGCAGATCGTCACAAAATAAAACTTGAGCAATTAATACCACAGTGTCTCATGGGTCAGATGGCAAATGCCCAAACAAGGGCCTCCAAATCAAAATGAACTTCTGGATTCACTAAACAGACATTTGCACTGAAAAACCAGGAGACTTTCTGCACTCTAAGTCTCACAATGTCTTGACCACAAGCCTTATAAATATGATTTGTCAGTGGGCAGGTTCCTCTGGACTTTGGAGAGACAGCGTAGAACTGATACTACAATAAAATGATTTTCTCATCCTTTAATTTGGAGAGAATACTTATAGTCAGCATTTTCTCTATGGTCCAAGGAAACCAGAACCAACATTGGGAAATATTGTTAATGAGAAAAAGATGAATCTCAGTGGCCTGAGAAAATGAAAGGAAGTGAGGGAGTTTTTACTTCCTCTTTAGTTTATTGGATTGTATTGATCGAATTGGAATATGGGGAGGAACAGACTCACTGTACCGGCAATAATAACGTTGACTCATGTGGGGATGGGGCTTACTCCTGACCCCCACAGCCATTTAATATGGTTGGTTTGTCCTATAGTCCTCTATGTCTGTGGTAAGGTAAGGCTTCAAGGATATAAAAAAAAAGAGTGAAGCTTCTTTTTAAGTTTTGTTTTCAAAGAAAGGAAAGTCATTATGTGAGGGACGTTTCAGCTTGGGTTTAGACACTTATCTGGACTTGACACCTGTCTGTATGAAGTCTTTTGTCCATCTAGAGGTGGCTGTATTGTTGGCAGTTTATGCATCTTACCACTCTAGAGTTTCTAAAAGCACCATCATTAGCCACAAGGTATTGTATGAGAATCGCTTCAGTAAATGATTCTTTTTGGTTGATTCGTGTAAACATATACACGTTTGTAAATTTATAACATAAACATTTGTATGTTCAACAAATCAAAAAAAAATTGATAGTAATAGTTCATCCAGTTTATTTTATTTTTCATCCATTCAGTGAGTATATGCTGACCACTGCCACTTTTCTGAGGCAGAAGAACTTGGTGATTAAGACCATGAGGGCTGGAGCCAGATGTCTGGGAATCCTGGCTTGCCCACCTACCAGTTTTAGGGCCATGGGCAAGTTACTAAACTTCTCTTTGCCTTAGTTTCTTCGTTACTATTGCCGTATAACAAACTTCCCCAAAACTTAGTGGCTTGAAATAACAGCTTTATTACACTCATGGATTCTCTGGGTCAGAAATTCAGACAGGGGATAGTGGCGATGGCTTCCATGATGTCTCGGACCTCAGCTGGGAAAACTTGAAGGCTGGAGGTGACTCGATAGCTATAGACATTCAGAATCTTCTCCCTTCTGGAATTACCTGGTTTGGGCAGGGCTGGGCTGACTGGAAGAGTAGAGCTATTAAATGGAGAACCTACGCTTAGCCTTTCCACGTGGCTTGGCATCATCACAACATGGCAGCCTTAGGGTGGTTGAACTTCTTATACAGGAGCTCAAGTGTGAGTACTCTAGCAAACAAAGTGGGAGTGACTACCTTATATGACCCATCTTCAGTGCCATAACCCTAACATCTGCCATACTGTATTGGTTGAAGCAGTCACAGATGCTCCCAGATTCAAGGGCAGGAGAATCCTCCCAGATTCTTGCAGCTTTGTTGAAAATGTCCACAGTTTCCTTAAATGGGGACAAAAATAGTACCTCCTGCATAGGGTTTTTTCCTTCAGGCTTATGTAAGATAATCTTTAAAAAGTGCTAAGAACAATGCATGGTAAAACATTCAATTAAGGACAGCTTGTGTTATTCCATATAACAGACTAAATGCTGAGGCTTCAGAAATGACAGAGACTCAGTCTCAGCTGCTTTGAGAGATTCACAGGTACATGTGAGCTCACTGGGGTCTTCTGTATGCAACCTCACTCTTCCCTTGAACTCTTAAGGAGCCAAGTATTATCTAATCCAATTGCTCAGCACACTTCATCCTCCAATGGTCCTGTGAGGTGCTCAGTGTTGAGCATTTTTCTTATCCCTATTTAACCAAAGAGGAAATTGAGGCTCAGAGAGATTAAATGACTTGGAGAACGTCACAGGGAGTTCGTAGCAAAAGGCAGGAGCTGCAGGAAAGTTCACAGGGCTCAAACCTTTTGTTTCTGCAAGTCACCCTTGAAAACTCTGAGGTAGGTCCTTTCAATATACCCTTCTCTGTGTGGGAAAGGACTTACCTGCTTCTACAAGGGGCACACAAGGGCACTGTAGGCGCTGCAGCCCAGAGGCCCCATCACGTACTTTCGCCTCTTAAGAAGCTGTTGTCACATTTTCTCCTTCTTTGCCCTGCAGGAAAACACTGTAATACTGGGGGACCTCATTAAAAGAGACACATTAGCAGGAGGCAAAGTGCAGAGAAAGGGAACGGGGAACTGCTCCTCACACCCACATCCCATTCTGTGGTTATTTCCCTCTAGCAGTTCCGTTGCTCCACTCACCATGCAGCTCCTCCCTTCCAGCTCCCCCAGTTCCACTTTCACTAAAAAATACATTCCATTATTGCCACCCCTGATGTCTGAAGGGACACAACAATAAATTGAATTTCCAATTTAAACTGGAGCTAGGCAACAGGAAAACGAACTTTACAAGCGATGCTTTACCATGTTCCCGAGGTGCAGCAATTGTTCCCAACAATACACAGAGGCGCCTGCTACTATGATTCCCTGTGTTTTCTTCCTAGTGGAGATGGATTTGCATTCTCTTCTAATCCAGTCCGACTGCCAGGGCCAGGCCCTGAGGGCTCGGATTCGGCCAGGGTTCCATAGGGTCCGTGCCTGGGAGAGTTGCTGGTATAAAACAAGCACGGCGCTTGAGAGGCTTGACTTTAATCCCCAGCTGTGGCTTGGTATTTCTTTCTCATTAAGTGCGCCAGGGTTATCGGAACTGGGAGAACAGTTACAGATAAGTTCCACAATTCATTTCCCCCCATCCTTGCCCAACCATGAATGTCACTTATTTTTTTCTTTTCCCCTGAGAGCAAACTGATTATTGTGACAATCGTCAGCTACCACCTGGATTTTAGCATCCCAGATGAACTGGGATGAGGCCCCAGGACAGGACCACCATCAATAACGGTGGACTGAGATTTTATATATATTTTAAAAACCTTCATTACAGGTTTATCAAGTGAATGGTCCCAGAGCTATAGGTGTTTCTTATGCACAGGACCTTTGAGAATCACTGGTGAGGACCTACCCATTTTACAGATAAAAATAGAACTAGAAAGCACTTCATGAGATTAGAAGGGTATCTTTTTAGGAGTTAAGTACTACTTCATATATATCAAACCCATTGCCATCAAGTCGATTTCAATTCATAGCAACCCTATAAGACAGAATAGAGTCCTGTCTCTATTCTGTTTTACAGTTTCTTTATAGACTTTCCTATAGGACTTCCTAGGCTGCAGTCTTTATGGAAGCAGATTGCTAGGTGTTTTCTCCTGAAGAGCAGCTGTAGGGTCGAACTTCTGAGTTTTTCGTTGGCAGCTGAGCACTTAACCACTGTGCCACTAGGGCGGATTAACCAGTAAGCAAATGGCATAGTGGTTAAGAGCTACGGCTGCTAACCAAAAGGTGAGCAATTCAAATTCACCAGCCACGCCTTGGAAACCCTATGGGACAGTTCTACTCTGTTCTGTAGGGTTGCGCTATGAGTTGGAATGGACTCGACAGCAATGGGTTAAGATATGCACAGGCTTACAGTAAGCACAGTATGCACGAGCTTACTTGTGTTTACTTACTAATCTGTAGTGCACAGCTTTGATGTGGTGAGAAGCAGGTGAAATTGTCCATTGCGGATTAAAAAGTAAGCACCAGTAAGACCGTGCCTGCCTTGTTTATTTGGTACTCCACCCCTGTACTTCATATATAGCCTACTAAATTTATGGAAGGTATTACAAGGCAGTCCCTGGGTTATGAACATCCAATTTACATACAACTCACCCTTGCCCTTTAATGTTACGTAAATTTGTCCTCACTTTGAAACAATTGAAACTGAACCAATCTCTACTCCCAACAAATTCTTCATCACGATCACCTTCACTAGCTTCACAAAAAACACGCAAGCAGCTTTTAAATCATTGAAAAGGCTTCGAGACTTTTCTTGCACTAAAACCAAAAAATCAAACCAAACCCATTGCCGTCAAGTGGATTCAAATTCATAGTGACTCTATAGAACAGAGTAGAATGGCCAGCTTCTTGGTTAGCAGCTATAGGTCTCAACCCCTGCAGCACCAGGGCTTTCTTGCACTAAAATAAGGCTGAATAAGAACTGTATGCACCTGTTCTGACTTACCTACAAATTCTTAAAGGCACACTCAGCATGGATTTCATTCATAACCTGGGGACTGCCTTTATTTCTAAGAGTTGCGCTTCTATACTTGGATTAATTGTTGGGTTAATTGGCAAAACGTGTGTTGAGCACCAGTTATTCATCAGCCACTGAGCTGTGTGTTAGGGGCTTAAAGATGATTAAGACCTCTTTCCATTTAGGGTCAGTTGCTCTCCATGAGAGAAGATTTTTACCCCTCCCAAAGGACATTTGACAGGGTCTGGAGACATTTTTGCTTTTCACAGCTGGGGTGTGTGTACGGGGAGAAGTGGGTGATACTATTGGCATCTAGAGAGTAGAGGCCAGGGATGCTATTAAACTTCCTACAATGCATAAGACAGTCCTTACAGCAAAGAATTATATGGTCCAAAATGTCAGTGGTGCCAAGGTTGAGAAACCATTTTTATAAAGCTGAGTGTCTTGTGAAAGTTTTAATAAGTGCTAGGATAGAGAAAAAAAAAAAAAAATTTTTTTTTTTTTTTTTTTTTTAGGATAGAGATAGGTACCAGGCACAATTTAAACGGATCTAAAACAGAAAGACATGGTACTAGGACTGCCAACCATCACCACTCCCTTCTGCCCAAGGCCACCTATTTTTCCTCTCTTGGGGGAGGGGGTCATGTTTTTCATTTATTTTCCTGTTGGAGGTACCTGACAATTGTTTCCATTCAGGTCTGAACAAAAAAGCTGGGCCATGGGAGGGAACTAAGGTCCTTGCCTAATGTGGGGAGGTCTGGAATACTTGGAGAGCAAAGGACCCATTTCAATCTTCCTTCTTAATATTTCCCCTCTCTTCCTTCAAAAGGCTTTACCCACAGTGAGTAGAATCATTAGGCTTTAGAGAGTGAGCTTATTGGAGGTTTCAAAGTCCTGGATTCCTGTCTTTACCATCATTTCCTCATGATGGGCCTTGGTTTCTCCATCTGTAAAATTAAGTCATTGAATAGATTGTCTAATCATCTTCCAATTTATTGATTGGATGGGCTGCTTCGTTCAGCTCCTAATGCCCGCTGGACTTCATACCCCTTTCACACTCAAGAAGTAGACTAAAACATGGGTGATCCCTATTCCACCATTCTGCAGCTCTAGCAGGATGAAGAACAGATGCTTAAAAGGGATTAATTGTACACTAGATCCTGAGAAGGAGACAATTCCACATTTTCTCTTGGGCTGGGTAGTGGTCATTAAGGTATCTGAAAGTATGGAAAGAGGTGGGAAGAGAAGAGCAGAATGATAGGATATGTCTCTTCCAAGTAAGAGTGTCTGCCTGTTAATCTGCCAGACCTTTCTTCCCCATGTTGAGGAAACCATTATTATGGAAAGAGACCTTTTCCTTTTGGCTGTTTCCATTTAACCCTAAAGAGTATTTCTAAATACATAGGAATAATGAAGTATAGAAGATCAGTAAAAATATGAAGAATGATCAATAATTAGAACATACGTTCAGAGTTACTGGTTTTCTTAAAAAATGACTTCTGTCTGAACTCCTGTAGCACTTAAAGTCTTCATTATTATAGGGCTTCTATTTATCTCCCTAACTAGACTGCTTTGATAACCAAAAAAAACTAAAGCCTTGCCCTCGAGTTGATTCTGACTCATAGCCACCCTATAGGGCAGAGTAGAACTGCCCCATAGGGTTTCCAACGAGCAGCTGGTGGATTTGAACCACCTTTTTTGGATAGCAACTGAGCTCTTAACCACTACGGTAGGAGGTAGCAATTTTAAATAAGAGACATGAATTGTGCCTTAGACTCCCTTTAGTACTACCACAGAATACACACCAGTGCTAGGCACGTAGAAGACATAATTCAGTAAATATTTGAGCGACTGGAACTCCATTTTAATGAGTATGTTTCCTTGAATATCTCTGCTTAACAAGGTTATATTCACACTTCTTTTAGGGTATATCTTGTTTTTGAATTATCAGTTGATGTTACAAAGCTTTTGATTAGTACAATGAATTTGTATCATTTAGATGTGTTGAAATAACATTTAGCTTGTGTGGGCCTAGAGCAGGGTTTCTCAACCTCAGCACTATTAACATTTTGGACTGGATAATTCTTTGTTGTTGGGGGTGCTGCCCTATGCATTGTAAGATGTTATCAGCACTCCTGACCTCTACCCACTGGATACTAGCAGTACCCTTCCCAATTGTGGCTATCAAAAATGTCTCCAGACACTGACAAATGTCCACTAAGGGCAAAAGTCACCCTCCCCTCCCCCCCCCGAGAAGCATTGGTCTAGAGGAAAACACAAGAATACTACCCAGGAAACATTTGGCATTTGGTGATCATCTACTGATTTCTGAAAGATACATGGTGTAAAGACATTTCATGTTTTTCTTAAATATCCATTGAATTTACTCTTGTACATTCACTCATTCTTCAAACATTCATTGAACATCTATTGTTTTCCAGGCACCATGGAGGTATGCAATGATGAATCCAATATAGTTCCAGATACCAAGAATGAATGATATAGGTGTGAAGATAACACATGAGCCAAATAGTGGGCTAGCGGAAAATAAGTCATGCTTTAAAATACGGCTACTCAAGAATATACTTTTCAGACCACTGGGAGTTCATGATTTTTTTTATTACTGATTCAAGAGCAGTGAAGAATACAAATTAAACACATCACTAAGCACACTATTTAGGTCAGCTGACTTGATTTCTTTTCATAATAAGACTTTATCAATGAAGGAAGCATCATCTTGATTTACATTCTAATGCAAGGTTCTCCTTTCTGTAACACTACTCAAAAAAACTTACAAGGAGAAAAGTGTTGTGCTTCAATTAGGGGAGGTGTGATGAACAAGCTGAAGAAACAAATGGGGAAGCATTCATGACCGAGGAGGCAACTGATCTGGGTTTTGGATGACGGGTAGATATAATTAGAATTAAGTTCTGTAACACATAACCCATGATCTAGTTGGCTTAACGCAGTGAAAAATGAATGCTTGATTAAGTTGCCATTTATCATAGGTCACCCAAGAAGTTCTGCTCTTGCATTCATCAGGGAAATTGGCTCTTTCTATACGGTAAAAAAAAAAAAAGCCAAATATATTCCATAGTCTTGGGAGATCTTCACTGAATTCAGTTGAAGGATAAGCAAAGAGAAAATATAGTGGACATGCCTATCCCAAACCACCTCATATATCACTCTAATCATACACCTACTACATAGCTTACTTATAGTCCCTTGGTGAGATTGAGTCACAAACCCCCTTGACATGTAGTCTTGTAGTATATCAAGAAAAAAGAGAAGCAAATGGATACCACTGAGCACTAGCTGTGTCTGTCATAGAAATTGCGGGGTAGACATTTTAGGGAAACAGAACAGTGAATACAAAAAAATTGGTGGGAACTTTCAGACCACAAATGAGTAAGAATCACTTGTTAACTGAAAAATAGAGTGTGTGTGAAGGCAAGTCACAGGAGCTATGGCTGAAATATCTTGCTTAGATTGCAATGATATTTTGTGGTGATGGGCAATTGTTGGATACTATTGATCTTTTAAAGGTCTTCTCAAAATTTGAATCATTAAACAACATTTTTCTTACACCTAGAACCCTGGCTTCAGAGAACACATGCTCAGAGCTGAGACACAGTATGACTAGAGATTGTACACTAAATAAATCTCTCCCACTGCACATCACACCAGCTATAACTGTTTCTGGAGGAGGAAACAATCTAAGGTGACCAACTGTTTAAGACCTCTTTAGGTTATTTCCCACCAATCCATGACAATTACACGTTTCAGGACTATTTGAGCACAGAATGATGAGGATATCATTGCCTTCAATTCCAAACTACATGTTGGAGTTCATACCCTCTTCCTGGATTTGAGAAGGCACTGATGATAGGAACACTGGTTTCTGAGTGTTACAACTCCCTGCTATCAAAGCATCAAGTGGTTTCATTTAGTTCCTGGGTATGATCCAATAATGCAATTCAGGCAAGTTGCAAATTCCTCTTGGCAATTCCTATTAGGACTGCCAAAACCTAAAACCAGGTGTTACCCATAAATCCCCATCAGAGAAATGAGAAGGATCCAGTAACAGTGGGTTTTACCCATGTTATCTTCAAATAATAAAACAAGACCACACACTTACCTAAAACCAATATAATAAGAGTGTGTCTCTGTGAAACCTAAATAATCATTTGAAAGTGAATCATTCAGTCTGTCTACAAAATTGTTTGGAACACTGTTTACTGACTTGATTAAAAAAAAAAATGTTGCATTTTCTGAAAGACCAGCTGTTTGACATCATAAGATTACAACATATGCCAAGAATCAGCAAACTTTGATTGTGGAAAGATAATATGTAAAAAGTACTCTGCCCAGTGCAATAACTGTTAGCTAGTATTATTTAGTATTTATTATTATTATTATTCATTAATGGTAGTATGCTTCACTGCTAGGCTTAAGGGATAGTTTGGAAGAGGAGAAAAAGGAAAAGAAGAATAGAAGAGGAAATGAAGTATTGAATGAAGGAGTATCAGGGGTGGGGGAGAGTGAAAGGAGGAAGAAAGAAAAGACAGAGGAAGGGAAGAAGAGAGAGAGGAAGGAAGGACGGAGGGATAAGAGGGAGAGAGGAAAAAAAAAAAGTAGCATTTCTGCCTGACCAGGACCTAAACTTTTCATATGGAATAGAATGTTTTTGTACATGTACCCCACTTATCCTAAACCCCCTGCAGCACACACATACAGCCCTCCCCCAAGTCATATTTTCTTTCTAAGGGAGCATTGCCCATTGAAAAGACATAACTAGCACTCAGTAGCAACGTCTGGACAGAGCAGTGGAACAAGTTATCTACCCTCAATGCAGGAGTTCTCAGGAAAAGTCATTTGTCTTTTCTCAAATGGCCATAAATAACACTATGCTCCAGGTGTTTAAAGACCCTGAAACAATTTCCTTTTATTCTCTCCCAACCCCAAATCATAGAGAATTATCAACTTGGAATGACTTTTAGCTTGGCATATCCATTTTTATCTACTCCAATTTTTAATTGATGTTGGGTGTTGTGGAAACCGTAGCTGTGATATTATTGGCAGAAAAAAAAAAAAAAATCTGGCACTTACTTTCCTGAAGAAAAGGGGACTTGGTGGATACGGTATGAATTAAAGGGACTGACCAAGTTAGCATATTATAAACAAGATTTTACAAGCTCTATTAAGGAAAAAAATAATAAAGGAGGTTTCAAAATAACAGAGTTTTTCATGTTTCCTGAATACAATCATGTAGACTGTACTATGTTACTTTTCCCAATAGATTACTTACCTATTGCCCATTCATTACAAGGAAAAAAAAAAATCTAAGTAAATGGCATTGCTATATCAACCAAATTGCTCCAACCAAAAATGTGGGCATTACACCTGATTTATCCTTTCTTCACACATCTGATTTGTCAGAAAGTCTAGTTCATTCTTCCACCAAAATAAAGCTTATATCTGTCCACCATGCTGAACACCGGTCCACCGTACCAACACCTCTAGCTTCTGGTGCTGCTATAAACTTTTTACTAGTCTCTGGAACCTCCACTCACTTTCTTGTGTTGCAGCTAGAGTGATGTTTTGAAAATATTAAACTGAAGTTTGTTTTTAAAAGTTACTTAAACTAGAAGTAAATTTCTAGTGGTGCTCTTTAGGCTAAAGACTCAACTCTAAGATGATTACAAGGCTCTGCCTGACCAGATCTCTACCTCCCTCTCCGGTACTGTGCCACTCAGCATCTTCAACGTTACATCTTCGGAGAGATCATCTCTACACAGTTTATTTATTTTACAGAGCGTATCTCACCTAGTTAGTATGTATTAATTTGTGATTTGAGTTCTTGGAAATTTATATGCAGATTTTTGTGTGAACATCAGTTCTCATTTCTCTAGAGTAAATAGGGAGTCCCTAGGTTGTACAAATGGTTAATGCATTCAACTGATAACCAAAAGTTTGGAGGTTTGAGTCCACCCAGAGGCACCTCAGAAGAAGGTCTGAGTGATCTACTTCCAAAAAATCAGCCATTTAAAACCCCATGGAGCACAGTTCTCCTCTGACACACATGAGGTCACCATGAGTCAAAGTCAACTTGACAACAGTTGTTAAGGTAAATACCCAGGAATGTGGTTGCTAGATCGTATGGTAAGTCTATGTTCGATTTTATAAAAAAGCTGCCAAACTGTGTGCCCGAGTGGCTGAACCATTTTGCATTTCCATTATCAACGTGTAAGAGATCCAGTTGCTAGCCATCCCCATCAGCACTTGGTTAAATGTATTTTGTTTTAACCAATAGGGGTGCTGTTGTTGTTGTTAGCTGTGGTCAGGTTGGTCCCTGACTCCGGGTGGCCCCATGCACAAGGAGAATGGTCTCTTGTAATCTAAGGAGTTTTCATTGGATGATTTTTGGGAAGTACAGCTCCATGCCTTTCTTCCTAGTCTGTCTTAATCTGGAAGGTCTGTGAAACCTGTTTATAATCATAGCAACATGCAAACCTCCAATGACAGCTGAGTGGTAGCTGTGCTTGAGGTGCATTGTCCAGGGATCAAACCCAGGTTTCCCACATCGAAGGCCAGAATTCTACCACAGAACCACCACTGCCCTCCATAGGTGCACTGCTAGTTGATGTCTTACAGGCAACGAGACCAGAGTGTTAAGAAATGTATCCAAGATGGTACAACTAATTCACGAAAGAGTTTAGATTAGAACTCAGGATGCACTCAATCTCCATTAATGAATGATTAGTTACATGCCTTCTGCCTTTGAAAGGCAAATAGGACTAATTTACAAAATTTAATTAACTTACAGCATGGGGAATTAGTGAATCAAATTCTATTTATACTTCATTGAAGAGTAATTATTTATGACTTCAGCCCTCATGCTTTGATTGTTGGTCATGTATATTAGCATTAGGAATCCTTGAGTGGTGCAAACGGTTAAGTGCTTGGCTGCTAACCAAAAGGCTGGAGGTTC